>NW_023495946.1:127500-425000 GCF_904425465.1 Colossoma macropomum | reverse complement strand
ATCTCACTGGCCACTTTATTAGAAACACCTACCTTGTGCTTTCACTGACTGGCCACTTTATTAGAAACACCCACCTTCCGCTTACACTCGCTGGCCACTTTATTAGAAACACCTAACTTGTACGTCCACTGACTGGCCACTTTATTAGAAACACCTAACTTGTACGTCCACTCACTGGCCACTTTATTAGAAACACCTAACTTGTACGTCCACTCACTGGCCACTTTATTAGAAACACCTAACTTGTATGTCCACTCACTGGCCACTTTATTAGAAACACCTAACTTGTACGTCCACTCACTGGCCACTTTATTAAAAACACAGCTTGTACGTCCATTTACTGGCCACTTTATTAGAAACACAGCTTGTACGTCCATTTACTGGCCACTGTATTAGAAACACCCACCTTGTGTTTCCACCACTCACTGGCCACTTTATTAGAAACACCCACCTTCTGCTACCACTCACTGGCCACTTTACTAGAAACACCTCATACTTCTACTCACTGGCCACTGATCAAATATCCAGACAGGTTCTACTCTCTGATCAGAAACTGACCACTGATGAGGTTATAGAGGGCAGCTAACACAAACTGGTCTACAGTCCAGCAGTGGAGGGGTTTCTAATAAAGTGGCCACTCTAGTCCGTTAGGTTATCACACTAACGATGCTGCCAAGCACAACATCCAGTGAAGACCGATTCAGAAAGGGCTACTGATGGATCTCGGAGAAGCTGGCCAACGCTCCGTGTTTCAGTCGTCCATCTACACCGTGTTCCGTTGCGTAACCAAATCCCCGAGCGCGGCGCCCTCTGAGTCGGGCTAATTGGAGGGGCAGCACTCGCAGATCCAGAGAGGAGGAAATCAGAGCGCTACGCAGAGAGATTACTCCTCCAGTCCAGCCATTTGCAAGACAAACTAAGCGGCGCTCCGGAGGAGGCCACTGCCCGCCGGTCACCGGCCAGCCAATCACACTACCTGCCTTCCTCCAGCCGCACAGCTGATCCAGACGACTCCGTCTCCTCCGGCCGACGGGAACGCTCGGCCGCTAATTTGGACTCCAGCAGATAAGCTGTTTTTAACTAGGTTTGGGACGACGCCAGAACTCCAGCCTCTCTCCTTTCTGTTCTCTTTTCCTCTCCCACCATCAGTTTCTCTCTCTTCTCTGTAAATACTTTCAAAGGGAACACGCGCCCTCTGACACGGCCGCCGCCTCCTCCTCCTCCTCCTCCTCCTCCGTTCTCTTTCTCTCTCTAACTCCATCAGCACCAGAACATCGAATTAGCCATAAACGTCAATCAGAGACTTCAGCTCTAACATCATTAGAGAGAGAGAGAGAGAGAGAGAGAGAGAGAGAGAGAGAGAGAGAGAGAGAGAAGGCAAAAAGAATGAGAGAGAGAGAGAGAGAGAGAGAGAGAGAGAGAGAGAGAGAGAGAAGGCAAAAAGAATGAGAGAGAGAGAGAGAGAGAGAGAGAGAAGGCAGAAAGAATGAGTGAGAGAGAGAGAGAGAGAGAGAGAGAGAGAGAGAGAGAAGGCAGAAAGAATGAGAGAGAGAGAGAGAGAAGAGGCAGAAAGAATGAGAGAGAGAGAGAAGAGGCAGAAAGAATGAGAGAGAGAGAATGCAGAAAGAATGAGAGAGAGAGAGAGAGAGAAGAGGCAGAAAGAATGAGAGAGACAGAGAGAGGAGAGAAGGTAGAAAGAATGAGAGAGAGAGAGAGAGAGAGAGAGAGAGAGAGAGAAGGTAGAAAGAATGAGAGAGAGAGAGAAGGCAGAAAGAATGAGAGAGAGAGAGAGAGAGAGAGAGAGGCAGAAAGAACGAGACAGAGGGAGAACAAAGGACAGACGTAAGACGAGAAGAGAGAAAGATGAAAGAATAACAGAGAGAAAAAACAAGAGGCAGGAATAACATAAGAAAGACAGAAAGGCAGAAAATAAGAATTTGAGAGAGAGAACGAGGCAGAGAGAATGAAAGAGAGATGGAGAGAGAAAAAGAGAACAAGAGAAACCACGAATAAAAGAGAGCGTGAGAGAGAATAAATATAGATAAAGAAAGAAAGAGGAAAGAAGGAAAGAAGGTCTAAAGATGAGAATGAAGATTAGAAGATTAGAAGATTCTTCTTTTTTTACGATGTCAAGCTTGCAACAGTAGAACAATGCCTTTGGTGCTATACAGAACCATATACAGCATATTCTCCATCAATTTGCAGAACCATTTCATCATGCAAAGAACCATTTAAGCATGCAAGTGGTTCTTTGCGTGTTCATGGTTCTATATAGAACCGTTGTCTTTACTAAAGCATCTTACATGGTTCTTCAGAGAATGGACAATGTGCTGTATATGGTTCTGTAAAGAACCTTTTTGAAAATGGTACTATGTGGCACTAAAAAGGGTTCTTCTATAGAAGAGCTATATAGAACCATACACATTCTCCATCAATCTGATAATCCATTTCACTATGCAAAGAACCATTCAAGCATCCAAATGGTTCTATATAGAAGTCATGCTGTCAAACAGAACCACTGCCTGTACTAAAGAACCCTTAAAGAACCTCTGTAAGTGTGTGGAGCTTTAGGAAGAGAGATAAAGCGCAGGAACAGAGCCGGACGGTGAGAGCGTACTGAGAACGTCAGTCCGGCTGCGTGTTTAATCAGAGTCCGAGTCTGAGGGACGGAACTGGGTGTCCGTCAGCTGTACGCGTGACCCCGATCCTCCGTGTCGGAATGAGGATCCCGTCGTTCCCACAGCCCTTCCGAATGGTTAAGCAATGGCCGTCTCAGCGAGCAGCTCCATTAGCAGAGCAGCTCTCTCACTCGTCCAGCTCCCGAACAGCGTCTCCGGCATTTACGCCGCCTTTATTAGCAGCTCTGTAAAGGTTTAATCCTCACTCGAGCTGACGGCTCCTCATTCCCGCTTTTTCCTCCTCTTTTGGAGAGATTGAAAGTTGGCATGTCGCACGCAGACGCTGACAGAGTGACAGTTCGCTGGATTATGGAAAATCAACCACATGTTCACTGAAAATTCCAGTCCTGGGATCTGCGTCCTTTATGACTTAATCAATTAAGCTGATACCAAGCAGGGGTGTAACGATACTCACTCTCAATTCCCGATATTCGACATTCCCAATATTCAATTCCCTATATTCGATATTCCCGATATTCAATGTTCCCAATATTCAATTCCCGATATTCAATGTTCCCAATATTCAATTCTCGATATTCGATGTTCCCAATATTCAATTCCCGATATTCGATGTTCCCAATATTCAATTCTTGATATTCGATGTTCCCAATATTCAATTCCCGATATTCGATGTTCTCAATATTCAACTCCCGATATTCGATGTTCCCAATATTCAATTCCCGATATTCGATGTTCCCAATATTCAATTCCCGATATGCAATGTTCTCAATATTCAATTCTTGATATTCGATGTTCCCAATATTCAACTCCCGATATTCGATGTTCCCAATATTCAATTCCTGATATTCGATATTCCCAATATTCAATTCTCAATATTCGATGTTCCCAATATTCAATTCCTGATATTCGATATTCCCAATATTCAATTCCCGATATTCGATGTTCCCAATATTCAATTCCCGATATTCGATGTTCCCAATGTTCAATTCTCGATATTCGATGTTTAATCCCATTTTTGATATTTTACATGTTAAAAATATCTTGGAACACCACAACTCCCACGCTCTTAAAATGGTGGTTCTTCAAGGGTTCTTTAGCTCAGAAAATGGTTCTACATAGAACCATGAACACTCAAATAACCCTGTACATGATTAAAGTGAAATGATTCTTCAGACTGATGGAGAACGTGTCATATATGGTTCTCTATAGCACCAAAAAGAGTTCTTCTATTGTCACAGTCTTGACATCTTAACAATAACAGAACCCTTTTTGGTGCTATATAGAACCATTTTCAAAAAGGTTCTATGTAGAACCATCTACAGCACATTCTCCATCCATCTGAAGAACCTTTCCTGATGCAGAGAACCCAATAATTATGCAAAGGGTTCTTTTAGTGTTCATGGTTCTACATAGAACACTTGAGGAACCATCTTTTTAAAGAGTGTATATCAAAAACATTGATGTATCAAAAATTGATGGAGAGCATATTTTATATGGTTCTATATGGCACAAAAAGGGGCTCTGCTAATGTTACAGGCTTGACATCACCAAAGCTTCACTTCACACCAAGAGTCTTATGGGCTCAGAGTTGAACTTGTGAAGTTTTGCAAATCAAAGTTCTCCAAAGTGGAGCTCATAAGATTTTGTCATCATAAAGTTCTCCAAAGTGGAGCTCATAAGATTTTGCCATCATAAAGTTCTCCAAAGTGGAGCTCATAAGATTTTGCCATCATAAAGTTCTCCAAAGTGGAGCTCATAAGATTTTGCCATCATAAAGTTCTCCAAAGTTGAGCTCATTAGATTTTGCCATCATAAAGTTCTCCAAAGTGGAGCTCATAAGATTTTGCCATCATAAAGTTCTCCAAAGTTGAGCTCATAAGATTTTGCCATCATAAAGTTCTCCAAAGTTGAGCTCATAAGATTTTGTCATCATAAAGTTCTCCAAAGTGGAGCTCATAAGATTTTGCCATCATAAAGTTCTTCAAAGTTGAGCTCATAAGATTTTGCCATCATAAAGTTCTCCAAAGTGGAGCTCATAAGATTTTGTCATCATAAAGTTCTCCAAAGTGGAGCTCATAAGATTTTGCCATCATAAAGTTCTCCAAAGTGGAGCTCATAAGATTTTGCCATCATAAAGTTCTCCAAAGTGGAGCTCATAAGATTTTGCCATCATAAAGTTCTCCAAAGTTGAGCTGATAAGATTTTGCCATCATAAAGTTCTCCAAAGTGGAGCTCATAAGATTTTGCCATCATAAAGTTCTCCAAAGTGGAGCTCATAAGATTTTGCCATCATAAAGTTCTCCAAAGTTGAGCTGATAAGATTTTGCCATCATAAAGTTCTCCAAAGTGGAGCTCATAAGATTTTGCCATCATAAAGTTCTCCAAAGTTGAGCTGATAAGATTTTGCCATCATAAAGTTCTCCAAAGTTGAGCTTCTAAAATTTACTTTCAGTTTTCTCCACAGTTGATCTCGTAAGACTTTGCCATTAAAAAATTCTCTGAAAGTTTCTTTCGAGCAAAGTGAAACGTCTCTGCAGTCAGAAGTCAGAGATGTGAATCTCTTTATCGTGACGATTTCGTCTGAACCTCCCTGTCAGAGAGCTAGAATGACCGTCGGCTGAGCGTAGAGAAAACGCAAGTGTGTGTCCAGAGCTGGACGGCCCAAAAACCAGGACTGGAAACCACAGCGGCCGACAGACTGAGGCAAACAGCTCTGCTGTGATTAGACAGCAGCAGCGTGATGCAGGTTAATGAGCAGCAAAGCCCCCCAGGAGAGACAGCAGAGAGAAAACAGGCCTCCACCCCTCCAGAGCCTCACCGGAGACCTGAACCTCACCTCGGAGACCAGGCTGGAGCCTCTCAGGGTGAGAGGTACACGGTTTCTGACGACGGCTACGTTTACACACAGAGACTTTCACCAGTCCGACTGAACTCATTCTGATTATAGATTATAGATTCAGACTGAGGTGTCTGATCTCACTCTACTCAACAATCTGATAGAAGTCTCTGTTTACCTGCTACAAGTAATCAGAACCCAAATTACATGCATGCATAGAGAACCACTTAGACGTTACCATGACAACAGGACGGCATCACGTGGGTTCCAGTCAGTGTAAGGCGAGCAGCAGTCTTAAATAGATGGTTCTTCGGCGGTTCTTTAGTGAAGACGGTGCTTTTATATAGAACCATGAACCAACATATAATCGGCCTTAAAGAAACAGCCGGTTTGATAATAACGGACAAAAAGTTGGAAAACACTCACGAAAAAATGAATGATGACTGGTTTTGGTACATAAAACTACACAACACAGCACAACAAAGGACAGCCAATCAGAACAGAGCTCATTTACATATAATCGGTCTTATTATCAAACAGCCTGTTTGATAATAAGGGATAAAAAAAAAATTGGAAAATTAATTTTTGGAACATAAAACCACACAAATGTTATGAGTGCACACTTACAGATGGTTCTTCAAGTGTTTGTTAGTAAAGTCAACAGTTCTATTTAGAACCATGAGTTCTATATAGAACCATCTGCATGCTTAAATGGTTCTTCGCATGGTCAAATGGTTCTTCAGAATGACAGAGAACGTGTTGTATATGGTTCTGGTTGTCTATAGTTCAATATAGCACTAAAGGGTTCTGCTATTGTTACAATGTCAAGTTTTTAACAATAGAAGAACCCTTTTCGGTGCTACATAGAACCATTTTCAAAAGGGTTCTATACAGAACCACATACAAACACATTCTCCATTAATCTGCAGAACCGTTTCACCATGCAAAGAACCATTTAAGCAGGCAAACTGAAATTTATCTGCTTTGAAATGATGTCAGACTCAGGAAAACGTACTTCACATCCATTTTAAAGAGATGGTGAGAGGAAGACGTCACGTCCGGCGACACTCTGAGACACATACGCTGGACGCCAGCCCCACCGCCGAAGACACGAAACCTCTGGACGTTATAAACGTCCATTATGACACAAATACACGCGTGCAGAACCTACTAAAGCTCTCAGACTGAGGACGAAACCAGATACAGGCCTATTATTCCTCTATTTAAGGGATTATTTACAGCCCATGTGTCAAACACAAGGCCTGTGGGCCACGTCAGGCCCCCGGCACAATCCTATCCAGGCCGTGACATTATTCTAATTTCCTATTAATATTAGCCCGTTTTACAATGTGCTGCACTACAATACCCAGCATGCACTGAAACATAACGTGCACTCAGACCAACAACAACCTATGGGACAGCTCACTGTCCATTTTATCAGCTCCACTTACCATATAGGTGCACTTTGTAGTTCTACAGTTACAGACTGTAGTCCATCTGTTTCTCTGACACTTTCTTCAGTGGTCAGGACCCCCATGGACCCTCACAGAGCAGGTACTATTTGGGTTGTGGGTCATTCTCAGCACCGCCGTAACACTGACGTGGTGGTGGTGTGTTAGTGTGTGTTGCGCTGGTCTGAGTGGATCAGACACAGCAGTGCTGCTGGAGTTTTTAAACACCTCAGGGTCACTGCTGGACTGAGAATAGTCCACCAACCAAAAATATCCAGCCAACAGCGTCCTGTGGGCAGCGTCCTGTGACCACTGATGAAGGACTAGAGGATGACCAACACAAACTGTGCAGCAGCAGATGAGCTATCGTCTCTGACTTTACATCTACAAGGTGGACTGACAAGGTAGGAGTGTGTAATAGAGTGGACAGTGAGTGGACACAGCGTTTAAAAACTCCAGCAGCACTGCTGTGTCTGATCCACTCGCACCAGCACAACACACACTAACACACCACCACCACGTCAGTGTTACTGCAGCGCTGAGAATGACCCACCACCCAAACAGTACCTGCTCTGTGAGGGTCCATGGGGGTCCTGACCACTGAAGAACAGGGTAACAAAGTATCAGAGAAACAGATGGACTACAGTCTGTAACTGTAGAACTACAGAGTGCACCTATATAGTAAGTGGAGCTGAATGGCCTCAATCAGACTAGCCTACTCCTACTGAGGTGTTTACATGGACGTATTCTATTCAGATTGAGCTACTAGTCGGATTATAAACAGATTATCAGGCTGTATGTAAACATGCCCACAGCAGGACATACAGTTTCCTGGAAACACGGACTAAAGGAGCCACACAGCTAAACTCAGTAACGCCCTGCACTGATTTGTGCTGCTGCTTTGTTGTGGGCGGAGCATTAAAAACCCTTTAAGGGCCCAAATCAACGACTGGAACTGGCCGTTTTTGGCACACAACCCAAACCAAAGTCATGAGTGGACCTCGGGGGGAACCAGGCGAAATAGAATAAATTGTAGCATATGGGCCCTTTAATGTTCACGCATTAAACCCAGCCCTAATGGAGCTGTAAGCTTTAAAGCTGAGTAAGTGCGGCCAGCGCGGCTCCCCGAGGTCAGACCTGGCCATCGGCCCGATGACACCCAAACACATGGATCATCTGGGCGTGCAAAAAAACATCCACACAGCATTCTTCACCGCTGATATCACTGACCATGACCTCACACGGCCGCAAAGAAGCGCACACAGATGATTTAAATCACCGGACGCAAACAAGCGGTCAGCAGGTGGGGCCGACGAGGTTCCACCGCCCTGATGATCCAGCGCGTTTGGATGTGATACGGGGAGATGACATCTGTCATCAATACTGAGATAAAGTCTGTCACAGCAGGGTTTTATGAGCATATTCACTTCTAGATCAGCTGCATGGATCATAAACAACAACAACAACAACAACAACAACAACATCTTTCAGTGTAGTTCAGTGCGGTAACAGCATAGTAACGGGCAGACGATGGATTTCAGCCCGTTTGTGCCATCATGTTATTTGATTTTAACTAATTACAATAAAAAGAATAAATAAATAAGTTATTTTAAAAGATTCAGCTCAATTAAACAACTCCTAAAATCTACTTAAATACACTGACATAAAGATTAAGATCAATTTAATATAAACTGAGACATATTTTATAAAAAATAATGCTCTTTCTTAAGCAGTTTATTTTTGTAAATGCTACATAAAAATAATAATAACTGTAGATATAATCATTTTTTGATGGTGCATTTTGTCTGTTTGGACTCGTTTCCATAATATATCGTAACACGTATCGCGTATCGTGAAACTCTCTTTAGGCATCGCGATGATGGATTTCTGTCATATCGTCCACCTTAATGCATCATACAGGACCATAAACATCTGAAGAACCACAGAACGACCGACTCCCTCCATGCGCACACACACACACACACACACACACACACACGAACACACACACACACACACACACATGAACACACCCTATCCCGCTGCGACCCTCAAACCCCCCCTAATCCCACCGGGGTGTGTTTGTGTCTGCTAATGGGGAACGGCTTTTAGCATAAAAAATAGAGCACGGAGAGGGGGGGGCAAGAAGAAGAGACAGGGGGAGAGAATGAGAGAGTGGGAGAGAGGGATGAGGGGAGAGAGAGAGAGCGAGAAAGAGAGAGAAATAGAGAGAGAGAGAGAGAAAGAGGAGAGAATGAGAGAAAGAGGAGAGAATGAGAAAGAGAGAGAGTGAGAGAGAGAGGGATGAGGAGGAGAGAGAGGGGAGAAAAGAGAGAGAGGATAGAGAGGGGGAGAGAAGGATGAGGGGGAAAGAGAGAGAGAGAAGGAGAGAGGAGAGAATGAGAGAGAGAGAGAGAAGGAGAGAGGAGAGAATGAGAGAGAGAGAGAGAGAGAAAGAGAGAGAGTGAGAGAAGGATGGGGGAAATAAAGGAGAGAAAAGAGAGAGATAGGGGAAAAATGAAAGAGAGGGAAAGAGAGAGAGAGAGAGAGACAGAGAGAGACAAAGAGAGACAAAGAGAAAAGAATGGAAGAGGAAAAAAGAAAGACAGAGAGAGAGAGAGAGAGAAAAAGTGAGGGAGAGAGAGAGAAGAAAACAGATAGAAAGAACGGGAGAAATAAGAAACGGAGGGGGGGAGTGGATTCCACAGAACTGAGAGAGAGAGAGAAACAGGTTTGTCATCAAACACGTTCTTGTTCATCTTCAAAGCACAGAAATAAGAGGAGTTCAAACAGGTGGAGTTCGACTGGGTGGGTGTGTGTGGGGGGGGGTGCGGCTGAGGTTCTACAGGTTCCTGTTTAAACAGCAGCCTGAGCCGCTCAGGTAGACCCCGACTCTCAGTGACGGATAACGGAGAGAACGGGAACCTCACACCTAAAACAGCCTGCAGCACCTGAACCTGAACACAGCACAGCACACGGAGAACCGCACACACACACGGGCCTCAGAACCCAGACAGACAGACTCCTTACGGCAGACACACGTCACTGACTGACTGACTGACTGACTGACTTTTCTGTTACTCTGCCTGTATGACTCCTATATGTAAATGAGCTCTGTTCTGATTGGCTGCCCTGCATTTTGCCCACTGCACTGGAGATTTCGGGTGGACTGAAGGCACCTGCGGTGCTGATATCCCAGAAAGCTCATAAACAAACGAGCCATTTAATGAACAGAATTCTGGTGAAAATAAAACCGGTCAATCTTTTTTTCCTTCATTTGTCAACAAACGAGCTCACCAGCGTTTCATTAAAGGGCCCATAGGAAGCCAAACCAAATTCTCCTCTTTTACTTTCGGAAACTAAGCTGCTATATTTCAGTCTTAAAGGCACAATAAGCGCATAAAAGCACGCAAACGTAAGAAGCTGACCTCAGGGATGAAAATACCCCAGAGAAAACGTAAAATATCACAGCAAACACGAAATAAGAGTCCGATTTATTACGTGAGCAACGTTCATTTCAAAACATGACGGAAACTGAGTTCCCTGTCTTTGTGATGTCACAAAAAAACAACTCATTTACATAGACACAACCGCTCACTCTACAGCACTTTAGCCCCGCCCATTCAGTTATAATGCCTCAGCGTGCTCCAACGTCGGTCGGTCACACGTGACACTTTTGCCACCCAAAATCTCCAGTGCAGTGGGCAAAATACAGGGCAGCCAATCAGAACTTAATCAGAAATTAATCAGAGCTGATTTACATATAAGAGTCATATAGGAAGAGTAACAGAAAAGTCTGTTTAATTCTAAAGGATAAAGAGAGGACGGAAATTTTTGATGTAAGAAATTATTCATGACTGTTTTTCGTACGTAAACCAACACAAAATAGGGCTGGGCAATTTGATGATATACATCATTATTGAGATAAATTATGTCACAATATAATTCAATATCGCAGCTGTCGGAACAAAACCTCATATCTCCAAAAGGGTAACTTTACAGGAGGAGGAAAAAACCTACTTTACTTTTAATGTAAGTCAATGGAACCAGACTTTTTTCGAAGTCAATCTGGGTCATATACACAATATATAGTCCAACAGGTATTTTCAGATTATGTCAAAAACTGAAAAATGGCAAAAATGGACATATGAGGTTTTGTTCTGAGAGCCGCGAAACGCTTTTCTGAACATATCATGTATATCGTCAGTATGACAGAACACTGACCAACTACGTTTTATAATAAAGAGAGCAAAATTAGTCCCGTTTAACTGGATTTAGTGCAAAATATTGAATCAAAATCACTGTATTCCCAATTTTGATGTTTTGTTTTTTTTAATGTAGCACTTCTGACTCTTTTCAGTTCCAAATGTGATAGTGTGTGTTGCACTGGTGCAAGTGGATCAGACACAGCAGCGCTGCTGGAGTTTTTAAACACCTCAGTGTCACTGCTGGACTGAGAATAGTCCACCCACCAAAAATATCTAACCAACAGCGTCCTGTGGGCAGCGTCCTGTGACCACTGATGAAGGACTAGAGGATGACCAACACAAACTGTGCAGCAGCAGATGAGCTATCGTCTCTGACTTTACATCTACAAGGTGGACCGACAAGGTAGGAGTGTCTAATAGAGTGGACAGTGAGTGGACACAGTGTTTAAAAACTCCAGCAGCACTGCTGTGTCTGATCCACTCGTACCAGCACAACACACTCGCTGAGAATGCTCCACCACCCAAATTGTACCTGCTCTGTGAGGGTCCATGGGGGTCCTGACCACTGAAGAACAGGGTGCAGAGAAACAGATGGACTACAGTCTGTAACTGTAGAACTACAGAGTGAAACTTCAGTGGAGCTGATAAAACTAAATAAACAAACACATAAACAAACAAACGGATGTAAACCCTGAGCTACATCCACTCATCACAGCTTCATATCACTCTCTTCACCTTATCAGGCCAAAACACAACATCAGTCCAGCAGGTGATACAGTAAGATAGATACCAGCGTGACGATAATGCGGCCGAGTGCTGGTTAGGTTGGCCTAAATCTGGACCCTGATGTGATTCACAGTGTCATCTTCTGCAGAGGAACGCCACAGGAGCTGAAAGCGCTGGACTCACATAACCCAGTTTTACAGGGCTGACTAGCAGAAAGCTAATGAATGAATGAATAAATGAATGAGTGAACACGGCTAGCACACTCCTGTTGACTCCGCTCAACAGATTGCTCAGTTTCCGTCCTATTTTAGCCTCAATAACAGCAATTACAACCATTTATAACATTAGGTGACCACAATATGGTTAAAATCCTCTGAAAAGCTGAGCTACATTGCTGTAAATGTAACCTGGGTTGCTCATTTAAAGGGGAACTCCACTGACAGTTTGAATTTTCTGCCTAAATAAATGGTTAAGATGTAAACAGAGTCATTCAGAGTGGTTTGGTGTGAAATTCTCCATTATTGAAACACTTACCAAGTCAGAATTGTTCACAGTGGTGGTGATAGGAACCAGACGTTCACCTCCAAAAGCTCTAGTTATTACATGAAATGGTTGTGAATTCACTGCCTGATGACTGAGACACTGTTTTACGGTAGTTTTAACAAGATTTTGGCCCAAAATACATTCCATTCATGGTGGAGGGATGCATGTAGGGCGTTATGAGGCAAAATAGTCCCCTAAAAAAAATACTTATTTTCAGATTTGCAGCTATTTTAATACTAGTTTTATGATAAAGCTTTGGCCTCAAACCTATTTTTGGACCTACTCTTCATGGAGGGATACATGAAGGGTGTTGTGAGGCAAAATAGTCCCCTAGGAAAACTTAATTTTTCAGATTTTCCACTATTTTGCCATCCGTAAAACCTCATAAGATGGGTGTAGGCTCACTGTTGGTTTTGGATAGTAAACAAAACGCCTACATTTGCGTTGTAGTCATGGCGACGCCTGGTTCCTATCACCACCACTGTAAAGAAATCTGAACCATTTCACACCAAACCACTCTGAATCTCTCTGTTTACAAACACTGACTTATGGACAATTTTGAAAAACAGGTGGAATTCCCCTTTGGCTTACTGAACCACACTAAGCTCTATTAGCCATCATGATGAGCCCAGATTAGGCATTAAAACCATAATAAATACATAATAGAAGTGGCTCAGGTTACATTTCTGGACTAATATGACGTTTATCACCGTTATGATGTGTTTATTATACACAACATTGCTTGAGGCTGCTGCTGAAAGCTGAAGTTAGGATGCTGTGCAGGGTTTGGACACTGTTTCACACGTTTATTACACCTTTATCTGCTCCACCACATAAATAGCACTTCTGTTTATGAACGTTTTAACCAAAAAACTTCACTACCTGCAAATTAAATACACAAAACAGCTATGAAAATCATAACGCTGAGCTGTTTTCTGTTATATCACACACACAAATCACCTCAACGCATCGAATATGATCATTCAGAAAATCCGAACCACTAATATGTGATAATTAATGAGACAAAATCTCTGATCGCCAGGTTGTTTTTCGAATTTTTCCGTTCCACCTTAAACGGTGCAGCAGTTGCATTCTGGCGCCACGGCGCTAGAATGTAGCTGCTGCACCATTTAAGGTGGAACGGGAAAATTCGAAAAACAAGCAGGCGAATAAGAAGCCGATTTCAGCCGAACATCATCGCTCCCTACCTGCTGCTTTTCACCGGCGGATTCAGTGAAAACTTCTCTTGAAGAAATCCCGAAATGTTCCCAAATTTGAAAATTCCCAGCTCCAGAAATGTTTCTGGGAGAAGAGCCAACGTAGTGATACGCAAACACTCACACACTTCCACACGCCTATTAGCTCCGCCTGGGACTAAAGCCCGCCCCCGCGCTCTGATTGGCTGAAGAGCCCGCCGGGGCTGACGATTCTAAATCTGATTGGACGGTTCTGCTGCCCGTTGCGTTTAACTCGTATTCTATTGGTGGCCTCCAAAAAGATGAGGCTGTTAAATAGTGAAACGTGGACAGCGATTGGAAGTGAAACAGCGCCCACTAGTGGGTCAACCCACTGCTCTTTTCTGGAGAGTATACCAATTAATAATAAAAATATCTTAAAATTGTTAAGATAAATAATAATCGCTGTTATTTTTTTTAGCGAAACTAGAAAAAAGACACATATACTATTTCTTGAAGGGGAAGTCCAGCAAATGTTCAAAATTTTAGGATAATTAAATGATAAAAGTCATTCGGAGTTGTTCAAAGTGGTGGTGATAGGAACCAAACGTCCACCTCTAAATGCTCCCTCACAGAAAATTATTGCATGAAATGGAGGCCCTGTTTTTTAGTAGTTTTGAGAAGATTTTGGCCTAAAACGCATCCTTTAAAGCCCACTCATAGTGGAGGGGTACATGCAGGGTGTTATGAAGCAAAATAGTCCACAAAGAAAACTACTTTCTGATTTGCCACTATTTTAATACTATTAATATTCCATATAAACACTCAAAAGACACATGTAGGTTCACTGGTGGTTTTGGATAGTAAATAAAATATTTAAAATATAAAGTATTTGTGTTGTAGTCATGGTGACCCCTGGTTCCTATCACCACCACTGTACAGACATCTGAAACATTTCACACAAAATCATTTTGAATCACTTTGTTTACATTTCAGTCACTGAATTATGCAGAAATTTTAAAAATTGGTGGAATTCCCCTTTGAAGAATATTCAATAATTCTTTTTTTAGTTCCAGGCTGTCCTGATTTGTAACAAGCTCGATGAAATTTGTCAGAATGGACATATTTACCTTAATGAACACGATCAAGCCTTGTAGAGCACTTTTGTTTTAACAGTAAATGACATGTTGACAATAAAAATTATTATATATTTTAATAATCAACAATATTATTGGCCACTGCAAGCCAACATACCAGTTACTTTAGTCTAGTATGATGAAATAGTATTAGTAGTAAGTAATTAATAATTGATAATAGTAGTATTGCTTACTGTAAACAGATGGACACATTTAAATGAATTTAGGGGCTTTTCAGTCTCATATAAATGCAGTTTCGGCCTTAATATAACTGCAGTATTTATCACAAAGTGCCAAAACTAAATGCTCCCACGTCTGAATCAATTTAAATAAAAGTGTCAAAAAAATCTGTTGAAGTGACCACCATCACAGCCCCTCGTTTGAGGCCTTTATCCTTTATCTTCTAACCTTATATTTAAACACAAAAGTGTCTGCCCTCCAGAACATTCTGCAGAGTCACCCAGACAAACCAAACTGAACTGCACAGATGCTGCCGCCACCCTTATTTGACTGGGACGGTCAGACTGCAGTTAGGAGGAGTAAACAGTGTCTGCAGATGGAGCAGATACAAGTGAAGAGCTACCCTATTTAAAGAGAAGCTGCTCATTAAAACAGACCAAACACCATCAGCCAATAGGAGCGCAGAAACGTATCGACACATCAATTTCAGAATGTTTGAATTGATTATGACCTATTGGAATAATATTCTGGCTCATTTGTCAGCCAAGAACAACATCCTCAGGGTGCTTTGTCACATTATGTTTCATAATGAAGAGAAAAGTAATTACTATGAATTATTCAGTAACTACTATGAATTATTCAGTAACTACTATGAATTATTCAGTATCTACTATGAATTATTCAGCAACTGCTATAAATTATTTGGTATATACTATTTAGTAACTACTATGAATTATTCACTATCTACTATGAATTATTCGGTCTCTACTATTTAGTAACTACTATGAATTATTCAGTATCTACTATGAATTATTCAGTATCTACTATTTAGTAACTACTATGAATTATTCAGTACCTTCTATGAATTATTCGGTCTCTACTATTTAGTAACTACTATGAATTATTCAGTACCTTCTATGAATTATTCAGTAACTACTATGAATTATTCAGTATCTACTATTTAGTAACTACTACGAATTATTCAGTACCTACTATGAATTATTCAGTAACTACTATGAATTTTCAGTAACTACTATGAATTATTCGGTCTCTACTATTAGTAACTACTATGAATTATTTAGTACCTTCTATGAATTATTCAGTAACTACTATGAATTATTCAGTAACTACTATGAATTATTCGGTCTCTACTATTTAGTAACTACTATGAATTATTTAGTACCTTCTATGAATTATTCAGTACCTACTATGAATTATTCAGTAACTACTATGAATTATTCAGTAACTACTATGAATTATTCAGTATCTACTATTTAGTAACTACTACGAATTATTCAGTACCTACTATGAATTATTCAGTAACTACTATGAATTATTCAGTAACTACTATGAATTATTCGGTCTCTACTACTTAGTAATTACTATGAATTATTCAGTACCTTCTATGAATTATTCAGTATCTACTATTTAGTAACTACTACAAATTATTCAGTACCTACTATGAATTATTCAGTATCTACTATTCAGTAACTACTATGAATTATTCAGTACCTTCTATGAATTATTCAGTATCTACTATGAATTATTCAGTTACTGCTATAAATTATTCAGTAACTACTATGAATTATTCAGTAACTACTATGAATTATTCAGTATCTACTATGAATTATTCAGTAACTGCTATAAATTATTTGGTATATACTATTTAGTAACTACTATGAATTATTCACTATCTACTATGAATTATTCGGTCTCTACTATTTAGTAACTACTATGAATTATTCAGTATCTACTATGAATTATTCAGTATCTACTATTTAGTAACTACTACGAATTATTCAGTACCTACTATGAATTATTCGGTCTCTACTATTTAGTAACTACTATGAATTATTCAGTACCTTCTATGAATTATTCAGTAACTACTATGAATTATTCAGTATCTACTATTTAGTAACTACTACGAATTATTCAGTACCTACTATGAATTATTCAGTAACTACTATGAATTATTCAGTAACTACTATGAATTATTCTGTCTCTACTATTTAGTAACTACTATGAATTATTTAGTACCTTCTATGAATTATTCAGTAACTACTATGAATTATTCAGTATCTACTATTTAGTAACTACTACGAATTATTCAGTACCTACTATGAATTATTCAGTAACTACTATGAATTATTCAGTAACTACTATGAATTATTCGGTCTCTACTACTTAGTAATTACTATGAATTATTCAGTACCTTCTATGAATTATTCAGTATCTACTATTTAGTAACTACTACAAATTATTCAGTACCTACTATGAATTATTCAGTATCTACTATTCAGTAACTACTATGAATTATTCAGTACCTTCTATGAATTATTTAGTACCTTCTATGAATTATTCAGTTACTGCTATAAATTATTTGGTATCTACTATTTAGTAAATACTATGAATTATTCAGTACCTTCTATGAATTATTCAGTATCTACTATGAATTATTCAGTATCTACTATTTAGTAACTACAATGAAATATTCAGTATCTACTATTTAGTAAATACTATGAATTATTCAGTACCTACTATGAATTATTCAGTATCTACTATTCAGTAACTACTATGAATTATTCAGTAACTACTATGAATTATTCAGTAACTACTATGAATTATTCAGTAACTTCTATGAATTATTCAGTATCTACTATGAATTTTTCAATAACTACTATGAATTATTCAGTATCTACTATGAATCTAGTGTGTAAGCTGTGTAGTTGTGATAGTGAGGAGCTGAAGTGTGGACCCTCATTCAGACCCTCAGAGTTAAAGGGGTTAAAAGCGACAGTGATGAGTGGAGTGGTGAGCTGTGGTGAGTTGTGTATGTCACTGTACACTCATGTGTGATTTGACGCAGCTCTCAACTCACCAGGAGACGCCAGCGTCCGGTTGAAGATGAAGCCATACGGGGTCGTCCAGTCCACACGGGTCACACGATCCAGTCCAAAAACAGGACAAACAGAGAGAAACACATACAAACAGGTGAGGCCAGGTAGAAAATCACATGTAAGAACCATAAAGCAGTGGTTTACATCAGCTTAGGGGTCCTGGAGTTCTGATCCAGCTCATCGGCTGATTAACGAGCCCCTACCTGAGGGGGTTTCAGGCTAGTTATTAATCAGACGTCAGCACATCTGCTTTCAGAGCGAGTAAACCAGAAAAAAGAAACCAGACCTACCTCACCTTAGTGACCACAAATGACCTCCAATCAGCCGATCTGCCGAGGGAGATTTCGAAGAGTCGGTGGCAAACTGATTAGCGATATCTGTTTATGATCTACAGTTTGGGCTAAAATTCGGTCCCTCGGCCTCTGCGGTCCGCCGCATCGCTGCACGACTGTCCAGATTTGGGAAAAAAGGATTAGGGCCGAAACGACTTATCCAGATCCACCATCTGGCCCCCGAAATCAAACCAACCGGGAGAGGGAGGGAGGCTGAGAGAAGCTGCTAGCGCCTGCTATCTTACACTCCGTTACACAACATCACCTGGTGTAGCAGCGCTGTGGCTTCAGGATGCAGCTGAACAGGGCTAATTCTTTAGCGTTATAAATAGCGGTTCTGGACACTGGCCGAGGTGAAAGGTCAAAGAGGATTAACCTCTTAAAGCCCAAAGTCCTGCATGTTGGTACACTCTTATTCCTTAAAATACATTTTTCACAGTAGCTTCTGAACAATTCAGTGTAGCTACTGAAGTCTTAGACCAATAACCGAATAATGAGGCCGGGGATGAAGAAGGACGTGTTCTCTTAAAGGTTCCTGATGCTAAAGCAGAACCTGGGCCAAAAACAAGACCCATAAACAAGAACACAGAGATTTTGGGTTGTTTTATTGGAAACGCCTACCTAGTACTTCCACTCACTGGCCACTTTATTAGAAACGCCTACCTTCCAGTTCCTCTCACTGGCCACTTTATTAGAAACATCTGTCTTATACTTCCTCTCACTGGCCACTTTATTGGAAACGCCTACCTTCTGCTTACACTCGCTGGCCACTTTATTGGAAACACCCACCTTTTACTTCCACTCACTGGCCACTTTATTGGAAACGCCTACCTTCTACTTCCACTCACTGGCCATTTTATTGGAAACACCTACTGTTCACTTCCACACACTGGCCACTTTATTAGAAACACCCATCTTCTACTTCCACTCACTGGCCACTTTATTAGAAACACCTGCCTTTTGCTTACACTCACTGGCCACTTTATTGGAAACACCCACCTTATACTTCCTCTCACTGGCCACTTTATTGGAAACGCCTACCTTCTATTTCCACTCACTGGCCACTTTATTAGAAACACCTGCCTTCTGCTTCCACTCACTGGCCACTTTATTGGAAACACCTGCCTTCTGCTTACACTCACTGGCCACTTTATTAGAAACACCTGCCTTGTCCTTCCACTCACTGGCCACTTTATTGGAAACACCTGCCTTCTGCTTCCACTCACTGGCCACTTTATTAGAAACACCCACCTTATACTTCCACTCACTGGCCACTTTATTGGAAACGCCTACCTTCTATTTTCAATCACTGGCCATTTTATTGGAAACACGTTCCTTCTACTTCCAATCACTGGCCACTTTATTAGAAACACCTACTTTCTACTTCCTCTCACTGGCCACTTTATTGGAAACGGCCACCTTCTACTACCACTCGATGGTCACTATATTAGAAACACCTACCTTCTACCTCCTTTCACCTGCCACTTTAATGGAAACACCTACCTTCCTACCCCTACACCTACCCCTGGCTCCTATCACCACCACTGTAAAGGAATCTGAGTCTGTAAGTTTCTCTTGAACAGATCATTTCACACCAAATCGCTCTGAAAGACTTTGCTTACATTTCAACCCCTGAATTATGCAGGGATTTTTTACAAATAGGTGGATTTGCCCGTTCCAGTTGTGGCAGTATGACAATTTTAAAGAAAGCATTTAGCGAGAACATTCTCTGCAGATGTCAGATGCCTGATGTTTATCGTCTGGAGCCAGTTTGGGAGGATCTTAGGGATCATCTAGCGTGTTTCTCAGGAACTGTATTTATGGGCAGTAGGTGTGATTCCTGCACACTAAACCGGCACTCAGTTAAACCTGATCCTGATCACACTGGTCTTTTTGTTGCTGTTGAAACGCTGAGATAACTGCAGTCTGCAGATCTTATCAGCTTCCCATGTTTGTCGTGACTCACATTACAACGGTGTCATTCTTTAAATATTTGCTAAAAGCACAGAGAACAGACAGAAACACAACCCAGCAACCACCACCATGTAATTACTGAGCACTAATGCGCTTCTGCTTTATTTCCCCTGGATTATATCGTCCATACTGGACCTTTCAACACAGCATCGCCTGTCACTGGACACCAAACCCGCTCACACATACTTAAAGTGTACAAAGGTATCTGAGACTCCTTAAAGCGATAGCGCAAAATGCTAATAATGCTGAAAGCTAGCAGCCTTAAAGGAACTCAAATCCTCGATTTTGTTATTTTGTTCATTTTATTCATTTTTAATCTTAGTAGCATGACACACTCTTAAAAGTGGCCACTTTATTGGAAACGCCTACCTTCTACTTCCACTCACTGGTCACTTTATTAGAAACACCCACTTTGTACTTCTCCTAACTGGCCACTTTATTGGAAACGCCTGGTGTGAGTGTGGTTCTTATGTATAGACAGAAAGTTCTGTAGAACCATGAACACTTAAAGAACCAGTAGCATGCTTAAATGGTTCTTTGCATGATGAAATGGTTCTTCAGATCCGTGGAGAATGTGTTGTATATGGTTTCACATACAGCCTTTTTGCAGGGTTCTATATAGCAGCTTTAAGGGTTCTTCTTTGTTACAAGATTGATATCCTAACAACAGAAGAACGCTTTTCAAAGCTGTTCTATATAGAACCATCTACAGCATGGAAATGGTTCTTTGAGTGTTCATGGTTCTATATAGAACCCTTCAAGATCCGTCATTTTTAATAGTGTAAATGGTTGTACACAGAACCTTTTTGAAAAGGGTTCTATAAAGCTCCAAAAAGGATTCTTCTATTGTTCCTATAGAAGAACCCTCTTCAAAAAGGCTCTGTATAGAACCATCTACAGCACAGTCTCCATCAATCTGAAGAACCCTTTCCTGATGCAAAGAACCCTTTAATCACAAAATGGTTCTTTGAGCATCCATGATTCTGTATGGTATCATTTTCTTTACTAAAGAACCCTTGAAGAACCATCATTTTAACAGTGTAATTGGTTCTACACAGAACCTTTTTTTTTAAAAAAAAGGGTTCTATAAAGCTCCAAAAAGGATTCTTCTATCGTTACTATAAAAGAACCCTCTTCAAAAAGGTTCTGTATAGAACCATCTACAGCACAGTCTCCATCAATCTGAAGAACCCTTTCCTGATGCAAAGAACCCTTTAATCGCGAAATGGTTCTTTGAGCGTTCATGATTCTGTATGGTATAATTTTCTTTACTAAAGAACCCTTGAAGAACCATCATTTTTAACAGTGTTGATGGCTCTTCACAGAACCTTTTGAAAAGGGTTCTATAAAGCACCAAAAAGGATTCTTCTATTGTTTCTACCTCAAGCTTGTAACAATGGAAGAACCCTCTTCAAAAAGGTTCTGTAAAGAACCATCTACAGCACATTCTCCATCAATCTGAAGAACCCTTTCCTGATGCAAAGAACCCTTTAATCGTGCAGATGGTTCTTGGAGTGTTCCTGGTTCTATATAGGACCATTTTATGTACTAAAGTACCCTTAAAGAACCATATTTTAAGAGTGTACAACTTTTTAAAAAATGGTTCTATACAGCACCAAAAACTGTTGCAAGCTTGACGTCATAAACAACCCTTTTCGGTGCTACATAGAAACAAATACAACATATTCCCCATGATCTGAAGAACTATGCAAAGAACCATAGAGTGTTCATGGCTCTATATAGCTCTGTCTTTACTAAAGAACCAGCACATGGTTCTAGCTAGCCTGTTAGCTAACTCGCTAACTAGTCTTTTGGCCATACAGTGTGAGAAACCACAGAATCGAGTCCGTTAGAGATACGGAACACGTTCCCACGGTCTGAGGCCAGCATTTGAGGACTTAGCCATGCAGTTAGCATCATGCTAATTGGTGGGGTATAAGGTTCCATCACTTGTTAGCTACATTAGCCTCGTAGCTGCTAACGAAGCAAACCTCGGGAACCAAACACTCCTTGGCTGATTGACCACGTATGGCCTAAAGTGGGAAACTGTGCACATTTATTTGTTTTCGCCAAACTATCACTTGAACCCGCCCTGTGTTCCTCTTACCTGTGAGAAGTGTGAGCTCCTGCACCTGTTCTCCGCCTCACCTGTTCACCCGGACCAGACTCTCCTCGTCCACCTGCAACCCAATCAGCAGGTGTAGCGTTACACACCACAAAAGCAGGCGTGAAGGGAAAGAGCGGCCGAGGATAAACGAGCCTGACTCAGTAAATAATACCAGCCTCGTTCACACAGCGGCCTCGGTTTCCTCCAGGAGACAGACTCAAACCCACCCTCAGAACCCGAGACGTGTGTGTGTGCTGTGATGTACGCTGACCAGGCATAACATTATGACCACCTCCTTGTTTCTACACTCATTGTCCATTTTATCAGCTCCACTTACTGTATAGGTGCACTTTGTAGTTCTACAGTTACAGACTGTAGTCCATCTGTTTCTCTGATACTTTGTTAGCCCCCCTTTTACCCTGTTCTTCAGTGGTCAGGACCCCCATGGACCCTCACAGAGCAGGTACTATTTGGGTGGTGGATCATTCTCAGCACTGCAGTAACACTGATGTGGTGGTGTGTGTTGTGCTGGTCTGAGTGGATCAGACACAGCAGTGCTGCTGGAGTCTTTAAACGCTGTGTCCACTCACTGTCCACTCTATTAGACACTCCCACCTTGTCAGTCCACCTTGTAGATGTAAAGTCAGAGACGATAGCTCATCTGCTGCTGCACAGTTTGTGTTGGTCATCCTCTAGTCCTTCATCAGTGGTCACAGGACGCTGTTGGCTGGATATTTTTGGTTGGTGGACTATTCTCAGTCCAGCAGCGACACTGAGGTGTTTAAAAACTCCAGCAGCACTGCTGTGTCTGATCCACTCAGACCAGCGCAACACACACTAACACACCACCACCACGTCAGTGTTACTGCAGTGCTGAGAATGATCCACCACCCAAATAGTACCTGCTCTGTGAGGGTCCATGGGGGTCCTGACCACTGAAGAACAGGGTAAAAGGGGGCTAACAAAGTATCAGAGAAACAGATGGACTACAGTCTGTAACTGTAGAACTACAAAGTGCACCTATATAGTAAGTGGAGCTGATAAAATGGACAATGAGTGTAGAAACAAGGAGGTGGTCATAATGTTATGCCTGATCGGTGTATACATGTATATACAGTATCATTACAATAAAATAAATATGGAATATTATGTATGGAAAATGAGGCTCCTAACAACCACCTGGAAGAGCTGGTAGACCCCCAAAACTGCCCCATCAGATAAACAGCACTTAAAGCTCTCATCTCTGAGAGAGAGGAGAAAATCAAGCTGCTTCAGATCTGAAAACATCCACAGGTGTTTCTGTCCATCCTTCCACTGTGAGAAGACGACTCAGCGCTGTGGGTCTGAAAGGATGTGTAGCTGATCAAGAAGAACCTCACTGAGAAAAGGAGATGGACACATCAAACAAAGCAGCTGAACGATGGACTGACCACCCCAGAGTCCAGACCTCAACACCACTGAATGTGTTTGATTACTTCAGAAAATGATCAACCAGCTTCTAAGAACTTTGGAGGTGTGTCTGCAGATTCTTTGAGGAGCTGAAAGTGAGTCTCCTGAAAAGAATGGAAGCTGGAATAAAGGTGAAGAGTGACTCACTGACCACTGAATAACTGATAGTAGATGTAGCTGCTGAGGCTTCTGGGTGATTTTCAGTTAAATATATTTTTTCTGCTAATCATTATTAGTTTAATCCTCTTCTTTTCCAAACTAGTACTAAATTGAAACTCTTTCGGTCCAGTAGGTGGTTTAAATGTTTGATAGGTTTGATTGCTGACATCACAAAAAGGGGATACAAAGGCGACCTTTGGCTTTTTCCCAACGCAGCACTGTCAGTGATGTTTACACCTGATAATGTTTTCCTTTAAATAAATACCAGGTTTTGTTTGTTTGTTTATTTCATTGACAAACAGTGCTTCATTAATCTTCAGTGTGCTGATTGATCCACTCTGCGTCTCTGTCAGAGTCAGGTAAGGTCAGTCACACACACACACACACACACACACAGGCACGCTGAGGTCAGTGAGGTGCAGCTTTACGGCCTCAGGGCTGTAGACAGCACAACCACAACAACCCCAAGCAGATCCACTCAGAGGTAGCCTGCACCGCTAACTGGTAATAATGTAAAAAAGGGGATTTTTCCCACCTAAACTTCTTTATTGTGTTTTAATATGTTGTCTTTTGGTCTTTTGGGTCATTCTATAGAAACGTCCATTTTTGTGTCCCTAGTGTTTACAGCTATATTACTCTTAAAAACATGTTGGGGTTACAATTTGTTTACATTTTAAAATAAACCAATAAGTTATTTTAACAGTTACACCTTCTTGAGCCTCAATTCAGCAATATTGGTTTTTAAATCAATCATATAGAATTCCAAGCACCACAGAAGAGCTCGTCCCCACAGTCATGTGTGAAGACTGAGGCAATATTTTGAGGTAAAAAAACATGTTTTTCTGCAATTTTAACTACAATAATCTATACATGACTATGGGATATATACATTAAATGACACAAAGAAAACAAATGCTAAATAAATATTATAAAATATATAATGAAAGCTCCCTAGGAGTCGTGTCACTGGTGTTACTGCGTAACATACAATCTCTAATTTTGAAATAAGTCACACTGATGACATCACTCGACTTCCTTTTACCTGTTTTCTGAGGATCTATGAAGAAAAGCACATGATGAGTCCACTGTGTCTTTCAGTTATCAGAGATTTTCTCATTTAGCTCATGATTTCATATGAAGCTTTTAGTTGATGTCACTGGTGTGACCGACTTTATTCTGAGGAAACTGTGAAAAAATGGAATATAAATGGATTAAATTCCATATTTTAGTGGATATTCCATGATTGACAACGTGTGTTTTGATGCTCTGTAGCAGTTATTTTGTAAAATGCATATTTCATTAAAAATGTCTCTGGTGTTCCCTTTATGATGTGTGACACCAATGAGGATCAGTAACACCAGTGACTCCTATGGAGAGACAGAAAAGTGGACGTTTCTGTAGAATGACCCTTTTGTGTTGCAATATATACAGTTGAAAGTCATCCTGGTGTCAAAATAAACTTGTTTACCTTGTTAGTTAACATTCCTCATCATCACATCATGTCATATCGTATAAAAGACGACATTCTCGCTGGTCTGTAATCTTTCATCAGAATGGAAGGACTTTTATACAGCCTCTAAAATGCGTTCGGATTTTTTATTATGTCAATGTGCAACAACTGGGGAAAAATAATGTTAACCAATAATAAAATGTTTCACTGCCCCTCAAAATAATAATAATAATAATAATAATAATAATAATAATAAATCAAGAGCAAACAACAAGAAACAACAACTTCAAACAATAACAACAACAATAATAAAAATAACACAATATAAACAGCAAACAACGGCAAACTAATAAGGATAATGACAAGAAACAAGAACCAATGACAAAACGACAGCAACAAAAATTATAATAGTAATAAACTATCAACAGTAAACAAAAAGAAACAACACAACAACAGATACAAACAAAAACAACAACTATAATTATAATAATAATAAGCAACAAGAACCAATGACAAAACAACAGCAACAAAAAAATGATAATAATAATAAATTATCAACAGCAAACAACAAGAAACAACAACTACAAACAACAACAACAACAACAATACTACTACTACTACTACTACTACTAATAATAATAATTATTATTATTATTATTGTTGTTGTTGTTGTTGTTGTTGTTGCAATGATTAGTATTATTATTATTATTGTTATATTGATCTGAGGCCTAACAGACCTGCATGACTATTAAAGTTATTAAAATACTATTAAAAGTATTTTTATTATTCTCCAGCCAAATACGGCCAGGAACCGCAGTAAAGTAGAGTAAAGTAAAGTAAAGTAAAGTAAAGGAAAGGAAGCTGTGAGGGCGCTGGCCAATCAGATCTGTCCTCCAGCGCCATCCTCTGACTCGTTTTCGAGAAACGCGAATGTACATAATGGCCCCGCCGGCGCTCCGTAGTTGTTTACACGGTGGAAGCGCGGCGCCGCGCGGTGAGAAAGACAAACCGGAGACGCGGTATTTAGCGAGTATTAGCGCGATTATCATTAATATCACTGATAATATCACTGCTAACGGCGGGCAGAGAGGAAACTAACTACAGCAGTGACCGAACTACTCGGAGTGTCCGAGTCGCGCGGACAAACAGGACAAACAGTCTGAGGAGTCAGAGTTACAGTCAGAGTTACACTCAGAGTTACTGTCAGAGCAGAGCAGAGAAGTTTACTGACCGCTAGGAGCTTACTGACCTCTGAGATTCCAACCGCTGCTGAACCTTCAGCCAAGATATTTAACCGTCCAGTCAAGATACAGCTACAAGCAAACTCTTTAGCTGAGATATTTGAGCTACTGACCGCCCAGTTGAGAGTTTTGAACAGCAACTGACTCTTTAGCTTGAGATATTTGAGCTACTGACTGTCCAGTCAAAAGTTTTCAACAGCAGCTGACCCTTTAGCTGAGATATTTAAGCTACTGACCGTCCGGTCAGGGTCTACTAGCAGCTACAGACCCTTTAGCTGAGATATTTAAGCTACTGACCATCCAGTTGAGAGTTTTGAACAGCAACTGACTCTTTAGCTTGAGATATTTGAGCTACTGACTGTCCAGTCAAAAGTTTTCAACAGCAACTGACCCTTTAGCTGAGATATTTAAGCTACTGACCGTCCGGTCAGGGTCTACTAGCAGCTACAGACCCTTTAGCTGAGATATTTAAGCTACTGACCGCCCAGTTGAGAGTTTTGAACAGCAACTGACTCTTCAGCTTGAGATATGTAAGATATTGACCGTCCGGTAGAGATTTTTCAACAACTACTGACTCTTTAGCTGAGATATTTAAGCTACTGACCGTCCAGTTGAGAGTTTTCAACAACAACCGACTCTTTAGCTTGAGATATTTAAGATACTGACTGTGCAGTCAAAAGTTTGCCACAGCTAATGACCCTTTAGCTGAAATATTTAAGCTAGTGACCATCCGGTCAGGGTATACTAGCAGCTACAGACCCTTTAGCTGAGATATTTAAGCTACTGACCGCCCAGTCGAGAGTTTTCAACTGCAGCTGACTCTTTAGCTAAAATATTTAAGCTACTGACCGTCCAGTCAGGGTATACTAGCAGCTACAGACCCTTTAGCTGAGATATTTAAGCTACTGACCGCCCAGTCGAGAGTTTTCAACTGCAACTGACTCTTTAGCTTCATATATTTCAGCTACTGACCGTCCAGTAGACATTTTTCAACAGCAACTGACCTTCAGCTGCAAAATGTAAGCTACTGACCATCCAGTCAAGGTTTACTAGCAGCTACTGACCCTGTAGCTGAGATATTTCAGCTACTGACCATCCAGTTGAGATTTTTCAACAACAACTGACTCTTTAGCTTGATATATTTCAGCCACTGACCATCCAGTCAAGGTATAGTAGCAGCTACTGACCCTTTAGCTGAGATATTTAAGCTACTGACTGTCCAGTCAAGATATACAAGCAGCGACTGACCTTCCAGCCACGATACTAACATAAATACTGACCGTTCTGCTGTTTACAGACTGAGTTGCCCTCAGTTTGCTCTTGGCTGGGCTCTGACTTTATAGACTCGTCTGTTACTGATAACCCGTCAGCAAATAGACTTTAAATACTAGCCTTTATAAAACGTTGAACAGGTGTGGACCGTCTGCCATCGTCCAGTTTGACATGTTCAGACGGCCCGTATCGTTCAGTGTTCTAATAAATAAGACTCTGTCGAGAGTGTTTCATGCCAGTGCCCATTCAGAAGCGGTCAGTCGGAAGCTCCTGTCACTCAGAGTGATCCCTCTGCCTCTAGCTGTCCGTCAGCTCTCCTGCATAACTCGGAGAAAGGTGGACTACCTGATGTCCTTGCAGCCAGTTCCAGAGAAGACCACATCCGGTGGTCAGCAGGAGCCACAGGCAGAAAAATCCAGCACAGCGGTCAGAAAAGAACCCAAAGCTGGTGAGGTGATATACAGGTGGCTTATTCTTACTGTCACTTCCACAAACACAGAATAATTACGTTCTGACTGCACATTTAAACATATTAAAGTACTAAAACTTTCAGAACCTACGCATTATTTTAATAGTAGATACTGAATAAATTATGGTAGTCACTGAATAATTTGTAGTAGATACTGAACAAATTATAGTTCTTAATCATATTTAGTCAATACTGAATCATTTATGATAGTTACTGAATAAATTATAGTAGTTACTGAATAAATTATGGTAGTTACTGAATAAATTATAGTAGTTACTGAATAATTTATGGTAGTTACTGAATAAATTATAGTAGTTACTGAATAATTTATGGTAGTTACTGAATAAATTATAGTAGTTACTGAATAAATTATAGTAGTTACTGAATAATTTATGGTAGTTACTGAATAAATTATAGTAGTTACTGAATAATTTATGGTAGTTACTGAATAAATTATAGTAGTTACTGAATAAATTATAGTAGTTACTGAATAAATTATAGTAGTTACTGAATAATTTGTAGTAGTTACTGAATAATTCGTAGTAGTTACTGAATAAATTATGGTAGTTACTGAATAAATTATAGTAGATACTGAATAATTTGTAGTAGTTACTGAATAAATTATAGTAGATACTGAATAATTTGTAGTAGTTACTGAATAATTCGTAGTAGTTACTGAATAAATTATAGTAGATACTGAATAATTTGTAGTAGTTACTGAATAATTCGTAGTAGTTACTGAATAAATTATAGTAGATACTGAATAATTTGTAGTAGTTACTGAATAAATTATAGTAGTTACTGAATAAATTATAGTAGTTACTGAATAAATTATGGTAGTTACTGAATAAATTATAGTAGTTACTGAATAATTTATGGTAGTTACTGAATAAATTATAGTAGTTACTGAATAATTTGTAGTAGTTACTGAATAATTCGTAGTAGTTACTGAATAAATTATAGTAGATACTGAATAATTTGTAGTAGTTACTGAATAATTCGTAGTAGTTACTGAATAAATTATAGTAGATACTGAATAATTCGTAGTAGTTACTGAATAATTTGTTGTAGATACTGAATAAATTATAGTAGATACTGAATAATTTGTAGTAGTTACTGAATAATTTATGGTAGTTACTGAATAAATGATAGTATTTACTGAATCATTTATTATAATTACTGAATAATTTGTAGTAGTTGAATAATAATAATATGCCTACAGTTAAGACGGCCGTGCTGAGATCAAACGGACGCCTGCAGCTTTCATATCAAACAATCCTGCACGACTGACACAGTAAAAAATACTGTGTTAACACACTTACACATTCTGTGGTTCACAGGAAGTAAAAAGGAGAAGAAGGTGAAAAAGGTGAAGAGTCCTAAAAAAGCGCGTGGGCGAAAGCAGAGAGAGAGAGAGTCGGAGTCCACGGAGAGCCTGCTGGCTGAGCTGCCCTTCGCCAGCACAGAGATATGGAAGGAGCTCGGCTGTAAGTAAACTCAGCTCTGCAGTGGGTGAAAGTGAATGCGGTTGAATTGCACCCATCAAATAGATGCGTCACAGTGCAGTGATGCCTTTCCACACTCCTGTGGCCACATAGAACAGTTAAGTGTTTAACTCAAGGTAAATCATTAAACGATCACTTTAACCTTTTCATCTCCTTGAGACCACCAGTGGTTCCAAAACGCACTTCGTCATATTCTTCATAACTTTCATATTTCATAAGCTACATTCTAAAGGTGGGGGTCATATGAGAGCTGTAACTGTCTTCTTTCCAGTCAAAATAGATGGGTGATGTCATTTTAAACCCTTACAATAAAAGAAGCTGAACTTTTCTACTGAAAGTCGACCCATTTTTCCACAAATCTGGGCTATAAACTATAAACAGACGGCGTCTCTTCAGTGATCTGCTCTGTAAACATTATTTAGATAAAATAATACAAAGAGCGTCTAAGATTTTTGGCTTTCAGTAGTAAATTGTAAGCATGTAGCAACATGTTTATGATCATAAAACATGTTCTGTTCATTTGGGGGGAGCTTTTACAAAAAAAATCAATAAATAAATAAAATAAAAATGTACATTTATTTCATGCAGTTACTCAATAATTTGCCTTACAGTTTGGTCATTTAAATTCAGATGGAAACACCAAAATATACCCTGGTGAATAAGAGGTTAAGGCTACGTTCACACAGCAGGTAAAAGTGGCCCAAGTCTGACTTTCTCACCAAATCCGATTTTTTTGTTTGGCTGTTCACATTATCTTTTAAATGTGACCTATAAGTCTGAACAGATCAGCTCCTAAACTGACCACATGCGCAAAAGAACAGAGCTTCACGCTCATCGAGAGGTAAACAGTCATGACGGCCAGCGAACGCCAGTCGCTCCCGCAGCTTCAGTTTCGTCTTCGCCAGCATCACAGGAGCGATTATGAAGTTCCAGTGGTTGACAGCTGGACTCATCACCCACAGTGTGTTTGGGTTTGCCGTAAAAGGGCGCGTTACTCAGCCACGGCCACTTCTTTGGTCCGTGTCCTCCGAGTCTTTTAACTGTTCTTTGACGCTGCAGCCTCGGGCTCCTCCGGCCGCGCTCGGCCGTTTCGTTCGAAACCTCCTCCAGCACGGAGCGGCTCGATGAGTCTCTTCTAATGGTACAGAAACATCAGCCTAAATGTTTTTGAGCCTCAGCAGTGGGAAATTATGACGAATGTCGAGTTGGATTGACGGAAACGTCGCATGAATTCCAATCTGGCTGTTCAGACTGAGTCGCATTGCCGCAGATCGGATACGAATCGGATTTCAGTACCACTTATGAAAGCGTCTCAAATCGGAATTGAAAATGTCAGATTCAGTGTTTATCTGTTCACACTGACACACAGACACACATCTGTGTCACAGATGGAGGAAAGAGATCAGATTTGGGCCACTTTTACCTGCTGTGTAAACGTAGCCTCACGTCAACTGTAAACTGTAAAGTGTAAACTTCCAAAAACTGAAACGTAAACCCAGTGTCTCGAATTCAGTTTACAGTTTAATCGTTTTTACCACTAAAGTGTATCCCTGAAGAGACTTTACACAGCTTACTAAGGTAAATAGAGAATTCAGCGCGTTTCATGGCCGCCAGTACACACTGTGAAGGTTTTGACTCGTCTTCTGACAGCAGGAGAAAGAACACGTACCTTTTAAACATCGGGATGAGTTCACCGAGCGGCTGCCGTCCCCGGTCCTCTCCCAGGTGAGAGGTTCATCGTTTTCATCAGCGTGAGCATCGTAGAGCGACAGACGGACACTCCGAGAGGACCAGTGCACCCCTCAGCCTTCGCTGATTTGGTACCGAGTGTTTTCACGTTGCCAAGTGATGCTAGGATCGTCCTAGCACTGCAGCTGGGCGCCGTATTCAGATCTGGCCAGCTGGCCCGTTGTGTGTGTGAAGAATGCGCCTGTTGTCTTTTCTTACGGTCGGTTTAGACTTGATTTCTATTGAGATTTGATGACTTCTGCGGTTTAATGGGTCTTTAGTGAGGAGATGAACGCTGGAATACAGAGATGGCGATGTGTGTGTGTGCTTTTCAGTCGCTGGTGGCGAGTCGAGCACGAAGAAAAAGAGAAAGAGAGCGGAGAAGGGACGAGTGGAGAGTGAGGAGGACGGAGAGAAGGAGAAAAAGAAGAAAAAGGGCTCCCCTCGGCCCAACTACTTCGTCTCCATACCCATCACCAACCAGAAGGTGCGGCTTTAGCATGAGCTTCGCTCATATATACTGCTCAACAGCAGTGACGACGACAACAACAACAATTCAATGCCATCTTAAATGTACTGATACCTTAAATCAACCGCCATATTAAATTCCTTGCCACCTTCGTTTTACTGATACCATAAATACACTGCCACCTTAAATGTACTTATACCTTAAATCCATTGCATCCATACATTTTATGACGTCTTAAATTTACTGATACCTTAAATTCCCTGCCACCTTAAATTTATTGATATCTTAAATTCACTGGCACCTTAAATTCCCTGCCACCTTAAATTTACTGATACCGTAAGTGGACTGCCATCTTAAATTTACTTATACCTTAAGTGCTCTGCAACAATTAACATTAATAAATAACAAATGACAATAATAATGTTAGCGTTGATATAATATTGGTTTAATATTAAATATTAATAATAATACAGCATAAGTCATTATTAATTACAATTTTAGAGGTAATAAACAATATTTCTTGTTTAAAATTATTATTGGTACCATTATTTTTACTGTTGGTGTTCAAAATATAGTGCAAATAAAATAAATCAAAAAATATTTTTAAAATAACTAATTTTTGTTTAATATATATTTATTATTGTTTATGTTACTAGATTTCATAAAAATATTATTAATTGTAAGTATAATACAGTTTCTTGTATTACTTGCTTAGTTTATTTATTTATTTTTTTTAACTCAGTCAAGAAACTGAAGCTGAGAACAGGTTCACTGCAAAAAATGGTATCTTGTCAAGTGAACTGATCTAATATTTCCCATTTTCAGATGGATGTGCACTTATTATAAGGTTATCTAGCTTTTTTCCAGATTCTTTTTTTGCTTCTTTTAGGTCATTTTATTAAATAAAATTATCTCACTATACTGGGCAGATCAGTTTTGCTAGTTTCAAGCACATTTCTTACAACAAGCATACTTATATGCCAACATAGTGAGATTATTTTACCTAATAAGATTACTTAAACAAGAAGTAGAAATGTCTAGAAATTATCTTGAATTCAGCTTATAATAATCTCAACAGGTGAAATATTAGATTCATTGAATATTTAAGATAATTTTACTTGACAAGATGCCATTTTTTGCAGTGTTGGCTTCTACAACAGAGCAGTGATCCAAAAATATACCTCAAAATCCACCATGAACTGCTCACAGTCCTCTGACTGTAACATCACTTACAAACTGTAGGTAGGTCTTATACATGCTATAGATGAAGCATGGCCCCATTAGTTAGCTAAATTAGCCTCTTAGTTCCAGTGTGAAACTAAACAAGCAAACTTCAGACACCAAACAGTCTTGGCTGATCGACTGCATTCGGGGTAAGAGTGGAGGAAACTGTGAGTTTGACTGTATTCCTTTTATAGAAGGCTGAGTATGTGTGTGTGTATCAGATAAAGCAGGCGGTGGAGGAGCTTCAGGCAGAGATTCTGCAGAAGGAGCCTCGTCTCTCCAGAGCTTTGATTCCTGTGGGCACCCTCCACATCACGCTGCTCGTCACACACCTGGCCACACCTGAGGAGGTGCACACGTACGTACTCACCCCTGCACACACCACTCACACAGCATCATGATCCCCTGAGCAGAAGAATGTTTTTTTGTTTTTTTTATAGGGATGATTTTGATTTTTGTTTTATTTCATTTGTAATTGAACTTATTTCTGAGTCTTCCAGCTGAAAGTATTGAAAGTACTACACATATATATATCACTGCTGCCGGAAGAAAACCTCGTATCTCCAAAATGGTAACTTTACAGGAGAAGGAAAAAACATACTTTACTTTTTTTTTATTTTTTTTTTTTTCAATTTTTACCCGATTTTCTCCCCAATTTAGTCGTCTCCAATTCCACCCGCTAGTTAGGACTCCCCCAATCACACACGACGCTATCAGCGCTAGGAGCGTGAGGCTAACACAGTCTTCCTCCGAGACCTGTGAAACCAGCCACCGCATCTTTTCGAGCTGCCGCTCACGCAACGTCACTGGACAGCCGAACGCGCTCGGAGGAAAGCGCCAACCGCCAGATCTGTTACGTCAGCTAACAGACGCCTGCGCTGACTAGCATCGCGCTGACTGATGGGGGGAGAAGGAGGGGGCCATCCCACCCACCCAGAGAGAGCGAGGCCAGTTGTGCTCTCTCGTACTCCCGGCTACGGATGGCTGTAGCATCACCAGGGATCTCCTGATGACAGGGCCAACGCTTAGACGGTTGCGCCACTCGGGAGCCCACACCTACTTTACTTTTAATGTAAGTCAATGGAACCAGACTTTTTTCCAAGTCATTTTGGGTCGTTTCTTTTGGTCCATTCATCATGAGATTTACACACAATGTAAAGAACAACAGGCTTTTTCAAAATATCCCAAAAACTGAAAAACATAAAATTGGAGATAGGAGGTTTTCTTATGACAGTAGCGATATATGGCAGCATGTTCTAGATTTTATTCAAAATCAAATGCAAATTTGAGAATGCTGATTCAGTTGTGTATTTGCAACGGCATTTCCAATATGAGTGTGCATTTCTAAAAATATTTTATTTGCAATTTTTAAATCACTTAAACCAACACAGCAGAAACAAAATGAAGCGCATTCAGGGTCAAACACAAGGCCCGTGACACAATCCTCCTCGGCCCGCAGAGGTATTTTAATTTTCTATTAATATTAGCCTGTTTTACGATGCACTGCACTACAGTCCCCAGCATGCACTGCTGTCCTGACCATTGAAGAACAGGGTAACGAAGTATGCAGAGAAACAGAAATATATTTTATTAGCTTTGATTTTGATTACATAAATGTAAACAAACTGACCTGTCCTTCCTCGCTTGTGCTTTCTAATTTACAGCATATATAATGTAATGTAAAGTATTATACTAAAGCAGTCAGCCACGAGAGGCCATGTGTTACTGCGATTGTATCACGGGGAAGGGTGTTGTTAGGCACGACGTGAAGCAGAGTAAAACTCCCTACCCTGTGATAAAATCACTGTAACGCATGGCCTCAAGTGGCTTATTGCTTTTATAAAACGGCGGCCAACATGAAATATGATTAAAAACACACTTTTTAAGACATTAATTTAAGTTATTATTAATAATAATCGACATCAACAAGTATTCCGCCATGAAATGTAGTTCCTTTAGAGTACGGCATCATTGCTAAGCAACCATGGACCACTGAATGAACGTTCCGTCGCCCATCGCTGTGTATTGCAGTCATTTCGTGAACTTTTTGTCGTATAACAATGAACATGTGATATCACAGCACTGTTCAGGGCAAAAACTTTCGCTTTATAAGTACTTTTTGGTCACCAAATTACCATCACAGTCTTATTTAGCACCAGTCCAGCGGTGCCCCTCTTCTCACACTGGGGCTGAGTCCCAAACGGCTCCCTGCTCCCTACATAGTGGACTACGTAGGAATTTATGTACTGGATCCTGCAGCACAACAGAGATAACACTGCTAAGAAACAGTCATTTGGGACTCAGACACATCCACACTCGATAAATGATGCACTGTTTGGCTGTAGAGGCTAAAACTTCGAAACTTTCATAGCTAGAACACTATTTAGGGAGTACGGAGCCGTTTGGGATTCAGCCTGGGATTGACGACTTCTGACTGAAACATGAACATTTGAAGTGTGTAAAACATTCAAGTGACATTTTTAGATTTGATACTGCAGTTTTACAGTTAATCACACTGTAAGTACTTTAATTCAGGCCTGTGATATTAATGATGGAGCTGTTTAGGCTGTTGGCTCTTTTAGCCTGTTAGCCAGCTGACCAGCCTGGTTCTAGTTAAGAACATAAGTTGTCAGCCCCTCAGTTTAAACAGAAAACAGGATCTACTTCATCAGTACAGTCGGTGCTCCATGTGAGCAGCATGAGAGTCAAAGGTTATTCCATAAACAGCACAAGGGTTTTTCGTGCCGTGGTGCTTACCACGGCTTCAGACGCGGCTCAGCTCAGCGGATTTTAGGACCGGAACCGTCGGTTTTATAATATGAGTTATGCATAAAGGAGGGGCGGCACGGTGGCGCAGTGGGTAGCGCTGTCGCCTCACAGCAAGAATGGCCTGGGTTCGATTCCCGGCTGGGTGACCAGGGTCATCTCTGTGTGGAGTTTGCCTGTTCTCCCCGTGTCTGCGTGGGTTTCCTCCGGGTACTCTGGTTTCCTCCCACAGTCCAAAACATGCAGTCAGGCTGATTGGACATGCTGAATTGCCCCTAGGTGTGAGTGACTGTGTGAATGTGTGTGTCTGTCTGTCTGCCCTACGATGGACTGGCGACCTGTCCAGGGTGTATCCTGCCTTCCGCCCAATGACAGCTGGGATAGGCTCCAGCACCCCACCGCGACCCAGAAGGATAAGCGGTTTAGATGATGGATGGATGGATGCATAAAGGATTAATACCATGTCATACAGTGGTTATGCAGGATGAATATGTAGAGTTGTGTAACAGGATGGCAGTGGTCTTCAGTTTGGATGGACCCTCGGACTGGAGTGTGTGTGTGCTGTGGTGACTCTGGTGGCTGAGCTGTGTGAGTGTGTGACTCCACTCCTGCTCGGTGCTCCTCCTGAGGGATTAACTGCTGTCTGTGTTTGTACTCAGTGCTGCAGCAGCTCTAGAGGAGATGCAGCCCACTCTGAGGGCCCTGCTGGGGGGGCGGAGCCTCACGCTGCCCTTCCGCGGCATTGGTCACTTCAGACAGGAAGTAGCCTTCATTCAGATCAACCAGGGGGAACATCTCAGCACCCTCAGCAGCATCGCAGGTAAACTTCACCTTTAATACTCATCACTCCGTTCTTCACCTTTAATACTCATCACTCCGTTCTTCACCTTTAATACTCATCACTCCGTTCTTCACCTTTAATACTCATCACTCCGTTCTTCACCTTTAATACTCATCACTCCGTTCTTCACCTTTAATACTCATCACTCCGATCTTCACCTTTAATACTCATCACTCCGTTCTTCACCTTTAACACTCCATCACTCCGTTCTTCACCTTTAATACTTCATCACTCCGTTCTTCACCTTAATACTCATCACTCCGTTCTTCACCTTTAATACTCATCACTCCGATCTTCACCTTTAATACTCATCACTCCATTCTTCACCTTTAATACTCACCACTCCATCCTTAACCTTTAATACTCATCACTCCATTCTTCACCTTTAATACTCATCACTCCATTCTTCACCTTTAATACTCATCACTCCATTCTTCACTGGTCTATCAATCCATTTGTTATCTTTAAATCTCTGTCACTCTCTTTTTTAATACTCATCACTCCATTCTTTACTTTCTTTACTCTTTCACTTCACATAAGCTTCCATTAGCTGTTAGCTGCATTAGCCTGTAGGTCCAGTGTGAAAATAACAGACACCAATCAGGTCTCGGCTGATCGGCTGCTGTCCAGGTGAGAGAGGAGAAACCGTCGCTAATTTGCATTAATTACGTTTTTTAAAATTCACCATTTGTCCCCAAACTTTTGATGGGCAGCGCGTTTATAATTACATCATTTATAACGGGAAAGAGAGACGAGTGGATCCTCTGTTCTACTGTGATCGACTGCTTTTCTCTCTGTTCAGTATCTGTCTACATCCCCTCCTCCCTCCCTCCCTCCCTCCCTCTCTCCCTCCCTCTTCCTCCCTCCCTCTCTCCCTCCCTCCCTCTCTCTCTGTCTCTCTCTCTCTCTCTCTCTCTCTCTCTCTCTCTGTATTGATTATCTCCTTGTCTTACATTAAAAGTGGAGGTGCGGTTTTAGACCTGTCTGTTCTGATCTCTAAATAGCCTCTCTCTCTCTCTCTCTCTCTCTCCCCTCTCTCTCCCTCTCTCCCCCCCAACCTTCTCTCTCATTGCTCTCTCTAATTTCTTGCTGTCTTTCTTTCTCTTGCTGTCTGTGATTTCTCTGCTCCTTGTTAACCATTATCTCTTTTTTTCTCTCTCTCTGTTTCTCTTCTCTTTCTTTCTTCTTTCTTTTTCACTTTCACCAATCCTTGCTGAATTCTCTCTCTCTCTCTGTCTCTTATTTTTCCTCTCCCTGCTGTTTCTCTCTCTCTCTCACCTTCTATCTCTTTGCTTTCTCTCTCTCTCTCTCTCTCTCTCTCTCACCTTCTATCTCTTTGCTTTCTCTCTCTCTCTCTCTCTCTCTCACTCACTCCCTCTCTCCTTGCTCTTTCTCTCTCTTTGCTCTCTCTTTCTTTCTCTCTCTCTCTTTCTTTCTCTCTCTCTCTTTCTGTCCTTCTTTCTCCTTGCTTTCTCTCTCTCTCTCTCTCCCTCTCTCCCCCCTCAGACTCGGTCAGAAGGGCGTTTGAGGAGAAAGGCGTCTCGTCTGGAGATCAGAAAGACTTCAAACCTCACCTGACCTTCATCAAGCTTTCTCGAGCTCCTAAACTGCGGCGTCAGGTGAGACTCGCTGGCTTTTCTGATCACTTCCTGATGACTGTTAAACCTTCTTTACCATCTATGATATAAAATTATGAAGTATGAACTGTGAATTTATTGTTTCTCGTTAAACCAAGTAGAGAAAATGTGTGGAAAGAGCAGATTGTGAACTTTCCGGTCTATATTACGTCGGGGTTCGATATTTTATTATGATTTGAATTTGATAACATTCTTTACATTTTTGACATCAAAACAATAAAAAAGTCAGAAGTGCTATGTAATTACTTATGTGATTATTTTTGGATAAAGATTGTGGTGAACTGACAGTAATAACTCTAGACTAGAAGGTTTAAGCAGTTTATTCCTGTGTTTGGAGTCAGACAGAGTGAGAGGAAGTTACGATAGAATAAAAGCTTGATCACTCTTAAGAGGGAAAGGGGAGATTTTAAACGTATGGATTCCGACTCCCTCATTAGCGTTGTGATATAGAGGGTCGAACTGTTTAGTTTACTAAGTAGCAGAAAAACACATGAATCAGTATTAAATGAATTTAGAGACTCTCTCGTCATCAGACTGTGTCAGTGAGTGTGTTTACATGCACTCAATAATCTGATCATGATTGGATTTCTGCAGTAATCTGATAATTCAAATGGTCATGTAAACATCACACTTTGATTTCTTAGATCAGAGTAACATTAAGAAATCTGATAAAGAGGCTGGATTTTAGCTCAGTAATCAGATTCTCAGTGCATGTGGACTCTTACTCTGATTTCTTTCGGATTTCTCTGTCTGAGCATGTGCGGAAACAGACCGTAAATAAGCGAGCAGCCTCGCCGCGAGACGCAGCAATGCGCTTTTGGAGTGATGATGAAACCGAGTCAGGTAAAGTGACTCAATGTTAAAAAAAAAAGCTGCAGCATGAAGTTTGAGTTTTTCATTATGTTTACGTTGCGTCTTCTTCTGTGAGTTTATTGGCTGGTTGTAAAGCAGAAATCTGATTACAGTCTGACTCATGTTGACCTGGAGTTTCCCCATTATCTGATTACTCAAGTGCATGTAAATGCGTTGATCAGATTACTGACAAAATCTGATTTTCTGCAGTTGTCAGATTATTAAGTGCATGTAAACACAGTGTTCAACATGTAAACAAACCTACATTAGCTGCTTGAATGAGGCTGAACATGGATTCTTGCTGGTAGCCGTAGACATGGGCGTAACGTTGTGGGCGTAACGTTGTGGGCGTAACGTTGTGGGCGTAACGTTTTGGGCGTAACGTTTGTGGGCGTAACGTTGTGGGCGTAACGTTTTGGGCGTAACGTTTTGGGCGTAACGTTGTGGGCGTAACGTTTTGGCCGTAACGTTTTGGGCGTAACGTTGTGGGCGTAACGTTTTGGGCGTAAAGTTTTGGGCGTAAAGTTTTGGGCGTAACGTTGTGGGCGTAACGTTGTGGGCGTAACGTTTTGGGCGTAACGTTGTGGGCGTAAAGTTTTGGCCGTAAAGTTTTGGGCGTAACGTTTTGGGCGTAACGTTGTGTGCGTAAAGTTTTGGCCGTAACGTTTTGGCCGTAACGTTTTGGGCGTAACGTTGTGGCGTAACGTTTTGGGGCGTAAAGTTTTGGGCGTAACGTTGTGGGCGTAAAGTTTTGGGCGTGGCGTTTTGAAAATCGCAGCGGAGGCGGATCGAGAACAAAGTACAAAACTGTGCTACGGGTGGGCGATATGACAGAAATATGATATCGTGATACTTCAAGACATTTTTACAATATGCATCACAATATTTAGTTTTTCTGAGATTTAATACTTTGAAACAGACAGAATAGAACCTGTAATGCGTCATATAGCAGTGCTATAAGTATATGAAATTAACCTACAGCTGCCAAGATTTTTCAGGGTTTTACAAATGATTACTGAGCTAAAATCCAGCCTCTTTATCTGATTTATTAATCGGATTTCTAAACTGGAGTATGGTGTTTACATGACCATTCGAATAATCAGATAACTGCAGAAATCAGATTATGATCAGATTATTGAGTGCATGTAAACGCACTCATTAACGGAGGGAGGCGGGACTCAAAACTGTGTGGAGAGAGAGAGAGAGAGAGAGAGAGAGAGAGAGAGAGTGGGAGGGAGTGAGCAGACGGATCCTCTCAGTGTGAGTCACCTTCATCTGCCAGCACACACACACGAAATACAGCTCAAACACACTCATCTGTTCTTTCTTTCTTTCTTTTTTTCTTTCTTTCTTTCTTTTCTCTCTTACAAACTTTCACTTTTATCCTTATTGGTCTTTAGCCTGCATTATTTTTACAAAATGACACTTTTGTTAGATTACATGAATACTGTGATTGGTCAAAAGGCTTATTTATGCGTCGTGGTGCATCATACAAGACGTCTGAGAAATTCAGTAAGTTCCAATGAAGAAAACAGGAAAAAAGGCTATAAAATACATAAAACAGTGAATAATCTACAAGTAGTGTCGAACATGTGCAGTACATATATACAATATACGTATATGCAGTATATATGCATATATATATAGATCAGGAGGTGAGTTGTGTGTGTATGTTGGAACAAAACCTCGTATCTCCATTTTTGTCATTTTTCAGTTTCTGACATAGTTTGTAAATATCTGTTGTCCTTTACACTGTAAATCTCATGATTAATGGGCCAAAAGAAACGGCCCAAAATGACATGGAAAGAAGTCTGGTTCCACTGACTTACATCAAAAGTAAAGAAGGTTTTTTTTTCCTTCTCCTGTTCTGGAGATACAAGGTTTTCCTCCGACAGCAGCGATACATATATATACAACCTCAATTCCAAAAAAATTGGGACGCTGTGTTAAAAGTAAATAAAAGCAGAATGCATTGATCTGCAAATCTCACAGACCCATATTTTATTTACAGTAGAGCATAGAACACATATCAGATGCTGAAAGTGAGACATTTTACCATTTCATGAAAATATCGACTCATTTAGAGCTTAATGGCAGCAACACATCTGAAAAAAGTTGGGACAGGGCCGTGTCCCACCTTTGTGTAGCATCCCCTCTTCTTTTAACTAAAGTCTGTAAAAAAAAAAGTGTGTGTGTATATATATATATATATATATATATATATATATATATATATACACACACACATATATAGTGTATTTTTCTCAGTAAAAATACACACAACAGAGTAAATATGAATAAACATAATAAACATTTGTCAATAACATCAGATTAAACACTACTAAACATGCAATCCTGTGCAGTGGTTTGTACCACCTGGTCAAATTCCAGTTTTACTTCTATGTTCATTTTCTAAGTGAATATAAGTTATTACATCTTCTGCATACTTTAATGCACAGTGACTGTTTATTTACTGAATTTAACATATTTTGAAAAAAAAAGTAATGGTACATTTTATATGTTATGTGTTTTTTCGCAAATATGTGTTAAGCTTAGCAAATATATAGAAATTGTGCACAAAAATAGCAGCAAGTTGTCTTTAAGCTGGTCTCTGTAGAGGATGTGTTCCATTATTTTCACTTAGAAAATAAACTAAGCCTGTCATTTGGGTGGGGGGTGTTCAAACTTCTGCACATCACTGTATATCAGTAAACAATACTTCTTCTGAAGTTTGGGGTCGTGGGGGGCGGGGCGGGGGGGCTGTTTTTGTGAGTTATTTTGAGCTGGTCAGATTCGCAGTACGTGCGGGTTTCGACCCTCTGACTGTTTGACGTGTTTGTGTTGAGTCTTCATATTCAGGATGGGAGCGACACACTCCTTAATCACACACACACACTTCCTGCCGAGGTTATCAGCCTCAACAGACGGGCCCCCCCAACCCCCGACTGTACAATATGGTCCTGGAGCGTCTGTGTGTCTGTCTGAGATCTGTCGTCTCATTTCTGTGTGTATTTCTCAGGGAATTAAGAAGCTGGACGCAGCTCTGTACGCCCCGTTCGAGCGGAGGGAGTTCGGTGAGGAGAGCGCGTGCACGCTGGACCTGTGCTCCATGTTGAAGAAGAAGTCGGCCGATGGATATTACCATCGCGAGAAGACGGTCACCTTCAGTGAGTACAAACTGTTTCGCTCAGTGTTTCGGCTTCACGTGGACAGAAGTGACCCCGGTGTTTGAGGATAGAGGTTTTTGTACGAATCTAATTGGGGTGTATTTAAATCACAGTGCTTTGATCTGAAAGTGACAATTCAGTTTGATTTTGGAACTTTAGAATAGATTTTATAATAGGTTTTATAATCAATTTATGATCAATTATAATATTTTTCAATAAAATATGTACAAATTTCTTGAGCAAAGTAATGCAGTAAGTGAACACATCCTCTACAGAGACACACTTCTGCGTACTTTAATACACAATTACTGTTTATTTACTGAATTTATCATATTGGGGGGAAAAAAAGACACAAAATGTGGCCTGTGAAAAAGTTATGGCACTCACTAAGCTGTTTATTCCCAGTAAAAAGCTTAGCGAGTTGTTTTTATCATCTATATTTGATTATTGTGTAAACAGTTCCACTAGTTACATTTATATATTCATATACTGTGTATTTTTTAAATACTTTTGTGAATTATAGTGACATATGATATATGATTCACTGAGTTGTTGCCTAAAGAATCATAATCAGATCAAATCACTGTCAGATTTATATGTCTAGTATTTAAAGTACCATTCAAAAGTTTGGAATCAACATCTTTCAGTGATATAAAACAAATCTGGTGGGAGATAAGCCTATAAAATGAGTCTAATGTGATGCTAGTTATAGTGAAGACACTGTGACTTCATAGGTTTCAGTTAATTAGTATGACACTACTCTCCTGTCCTGTTGTGGCTCCACAGCAGAATCAGATCTGTAGATAAAAATAAAATAATCCTCCTTTACAGTAAAATAAAGCTCTGCTGATCGTTCAACACAGTTTAACAATAAATGGTCTTAAACTCTGGAGTTAATGTAGAACTGCTGATTCACCCTTTAACCCTGAAGATCAGCGCAGACTGCTGGTCACCATAGCAACACAGACAACAGTCTCGCCTAGCTAGTAGCTAACGAAACGGCAAAGAGAGAGATTTAAGACGAACATCGATAATTTGGAGATGAATGGACTGATTAGTGTTTATAATCACTCCAGCTGGTTTCCTGATACGATTAATCTGCAACCAGAAACTGAAAAACACTGAAAAGTCGTGAAGTTGAAGTTTCTCATTCGCCAGCTTCTCGTTCGAATTTTCCAGTTCCACCTTAAATGGTGCCGCAGTTATGTTCTGGCACCTCAGGCACCATTTAAGGTGGAACGGGACGATTTGAACAAGAAGCTGGAGAATAAGAAGCGACTTCAGCCTCGTAAAAAGTCGAGACATTTTACAAGAAACTGTTCTACTTGAAGTTCTAGAATGAAGGACAGAACTGTTCTAATGAAGCCCATATCCAGAATGAAGTTAGAAGAAAATTAAAATCCAGAATGATTCATATTTCCAAAGTGGTGATCAGATCTTGACGCGGATGTTAGTTACAGTATATTATTTAATAACGTTGCTTTGTTCCCAAAGTACTTTTAACTCCTCCGAGCATGACCGTCTTTTCCAGTGAACCGGTTCTTCTCAGAATGTGTCCAAAATAAGAGCTTTAGTTTGGTTCTCTGGGCTTCGAGTGAGAAGTGGGGCTTGGTTTGGTCTAGGATCCATTCGTTTGCTTTCTTTGATGATAAAATACACTGCACTTATAAAAAAGATGGTTCTTCAAGGGCTCTTTAGTAAGGAAAATGGTTCTATGTAGAACCGTGAGCACTCAAAAAACCCTTTGCATGATTAAAGGGATAATGAAAGGGAGAGAAGAGAATGTAGAACCTTTTTTGAAAATTGTTCTGTATGTCACCCAAATGGGTTTGTCTATTGTTACAGTGTCAAGCTTGTAAGATTTGAAGAACCCTCTTGGGTGCTATATAGAACCCTTTTCAAAAAAGGTTCTTTATAGAACTGCTTATAGCACATTCGTTCGCATTCTCCATCAATCTGAGGAACCCTTTCGTGATGCAAAGATCCCTTTAATCATGCAAGGAGTTCTTTGAGTGTTCATGGTTCTACATGGAACCATTTCCCTTACTAAAGAACTCTTGAAGAACCCTCTTTTTTAAGAGTGTATATAATCTGCAATGTATAAGCTGTTGTTGAATAAAATAACGAAGTTACTATGACGGGTGATTCCAAACTTTTGACCGGTATGTGTGTCTGTAGACCTGCAGACTCTGCTTCAGTGCGGTGGTTCGGTTTTGCAGTTCATTTTCAAAGCAGGTTGGTTTCCTCGTGTCCTCCATCGTCTCTGTTGCAGGAGAACAACTGATATTGTGCCACAGATCCTCGCAGAACGAAGAGCGATGTGAGTTTTGGTGAAGACGAGTTTGCAGTTGTTTTAGTTTGTAAATGTTTTGCAACAGCAGAAGAAAAAGGGTCGTTACAGTCAGAGTCACCGTCAGCGTCTGATTCTGAATAGCAGATACTGACAGTGCTGAATAAAACACTCAGCGTTTGGACGGCTTACTTGTTCAGTGATTCCCTGCTGAAAGCTGTACTTCACTTCATTGCTTTTGTGGTTTTTATTGTAGAGTTTTTCTGTAATGAGGTGGAAATGATGTGATAACTGGAAGACCAGTTGGCCGAAACATGTAAAACAGGCAGATTCATAAAAACGGACAAAAGAGAACGCAGAGCTAGAAACACTGAGTGCGTTTACATGAACTCAGTAATCCGATCATAGTCAGATTTCTGCAGTTAACCGATTATTCAAATGGTCATGTAAACACTATAGTCCAATCTAGATATCTAATTAAGAAATCTGATAAAGAGGCTGGAATTGATCAGATTTCTCAGTGCATGTGAACTCTTACTCTGATTTCTTTCGGGTTTCTCAGTCTGAGCGTGTGCGAAAACAGACGGCAGTGAGCAGCGTTTAACACAGCACCCGCGAGACGCAGCAAAACACGTTTGGAGCGACGCTGAAACCGACTACATTCTCGACGAAATGAAGAATGTAAATATTCTTCATCTTCTAGATGATGTTTGTTCATATTTTCAGGTAAAGTGGCGCAATGTTTTAAAAAAAAAGCCGCGGCGTGAAGTTTATTGAGTTTATTGGCTGGTTGTTAAGCAGAAATCTGATTACTGTCTGACTAATATAGATCCGGAGTTTCCACATTATCTGATTACCCATTTTTGAATTACTGATTTTCTGCAGTTATCGGATTAAGTGTATGTAAACCCACTCAGTGACTAGAAACTTGTACTAGAAACCAAACGAACACGAGTATTGAAACACACCGCTGCAGCAAAGACGAACAAAATTACATCAGACAAAACTTCACAAAGTGCAAAGGGAGACAAAGAGCTACGTATACACAGACACCAACAAGACACAGCTGGAGACAATGATGACAGGGCGGAGCTACACGTCACTCACAGGTGAGCATGATGACTCGAGGGAGAGCATCCTTGGCGCGCTCAAAGCCCTGAGAGCATTGATACACAAAGACTGCGCCACCTAGCAGTTACACTGGCGTGTAAAACCCCAGCAACACCGTCTGATACACCTTTAGCAGCACCACACATGTCTAATGAAAATCGATCCTCAGGTCAGAAACTGACCGGTGATGAATGGGATAGAGAGGAGCTGATCAACTGTGCAGCAACAGAGGGGCTACAATTTGTAATTTTACACCTGTAAGATAGGTGTTTCTAATAAAGTGGCCAGTGAGTGGAAGTACAAGGAAGGTGTTTCTAATAAAGTGGCCATTATTGAAAGTACAAGGTGAGGTGTTTCTAATAAAGTGGCCAGTTAGTGGAAGTACAAGGTGAGTGTTTCTAATAAAGTGGCCATTATTGAAAGTACAAGGTGAGTGTTTCTAATAAAGTGGCCAGTTAGTGGAAGCACAAGTTAGGTGTTTCTAATAAAGTGGCCAGTGATTGAAAGCACAAGGTAGGTGTTTCTAATAAAGTGGCCAGTGAGTGGAAGGACAAGGTAGGTGTTTCTAATAAAGTGGCCATTATTGAAAGTACAAAGTGGGTGTTTCTAATAAAGTAGCCAGTGAGTGGAAGGACAAGGTAGGTGTTTCTAATAAAGTGGCCATTATTGAAAGTACAAGGTGGGTGTTTCTAATAGAGTGGCCAGTGAGTGGAAGTACAAGGTGGGTGTTTCTATTAAAGTGGCCAGTGAGTGGAGACACAATGCAGGTGTTTCTAATATAGCGGCCAGTTAGTGCAAGTGTAGTGAAAGTTTATGGCTTGTCAACAACCAATACTGCTCTCTACTGGCTGTCTTAAGTATTGCACCAAATGCTTCTTCTAGAAGAGCTTACGAAGATGGAGAGCACAAAATGTGTAGCAGTTCTCTGTTCTGCTCACTGCTGCCCTCTTGTGGTGGTTCTAGTGTGGAGTTTGTGTTCCCACAGCATAATTAATTGCCATTGGATCCAGATATAAACAAAGATGGGTGAATAATTGGAGAAGATAAGAAAAGTTTATGCAAATATCTTTGACATTTTAAACAAAATATTGACTAATAATGAATAATAAAGAAAATTAGCAGTCATAATCTTAGGTATCGAATAAGGAATAGGTGCTATTGCAGTAATATTAGGATTGATTATGTTCTTTATTCTTATAAGTTAAACCTGGAATAATGATTAGTGCCAAAATCTATCTGACCAGCAGCATATTTAGTTATTAGGGATGCCAGGAATTTACAGATCTTTCCATTTCCGTTGCAGAGACACATTACAGGATAATATTTTCTTCTGCTTTAGGAACAGCAAGATCAATATTACATCATATCTGGAGGAGAGATGATATACAGGGATGTAATCGTGCTCATATTACTAAGGATCAGGTTTATTTAATCAATATTGACTCATGGTTACTGATATGATGCTGATATTATTTCTCTCGTCTGTCTGCCTCCAATTTCTCATATTAAACACACTCAGTGTGGACATTACAGCACAAGTGACCCTTACTTTCTCATGCTTTTTTGTACTGATACACTATATAGACAAAAGTATTGGGACTCCCCTCCTAATTATTGAGTTCAGGTGTTTTAGCCACGCCCATTACTAACAGGTGGATAAAACTACACACACAGCCTTGCAGTCTGGATAGACAAACACTGTCTTGACTGGTCCTCACAGAGCCCTGACCTCAACCCTATCAAACACCTTTGTGATGATCTAGAACGAAGATTGTGAGCCAGACCCTCTCGTCCAACATCAGTGTCTGACCTCACAAACACTCTTCTGGATGAATGGGCAGAAATTCCCACAGACTTTCTCCAAAACCTGTAGAAGCTTCCCAGAAGAGTGGAAGCTGTTAGAGCTGCAAAGGGGGACCAACTCCATATTAATGCCTATGGATTTAGAATGGGGGTCATAAAAGCTCCTGTAGGTGTCCCAATACTTTTGCCCATATAGTCTGTCTGTCTATTTATGTCATTCTTTCTGTCTGTCTATCTATCGATCTATCTATCTGTATAATGTATTTATTTATATATAACAACCTACAGTGGACTAAAATGTATGGTACTCATTTTACGTAACTAAGTGTGTGCTGAGAGAATGTGGCTGTGCTCTATTGTATTCGGATGGTTTAATTATCAAGCTGCTGATGAGATGAAGCTGTAGCTCCGGTCTCAGATCTGCAGAGTGTTCAGAGGTTGTTTGTTTGGCTGTTTGTTTTTGCCCTGATCCAACAGTCCAGTTATAAAAATAGCTCAGTTTAATTTAGTAACTGCTTGGCTCAGATTCTGGCTCTGGAGCTGCCAGTGTAACACTGCCCAGCCGTGACTGCGCTCGGTCGGAGCCCGTGATGGACGTGCAGTGTAACAGAGCAGGACAAAGTGCTGTGCATATGAGAAAATCATCTGTAAAGCTGTTTATCTGGGCAGCCAGCATTTCTTTTTTTCAGAAACTAGAACACATTAAAATAAATCCAAATAAACAGTCCATTGTGATTTGGTGTGGGAGTGCGTTAGCCTAACCTCCCACTAATGTCCAAATCTCTCCAGGAGGAGGTCCGATATTTACAGTAGATATGTAATCAGGTACTGCTGATGGAATTGAACAAATCCATGTGGCGGCTGGAGGAACCATATCTGTGTTCTTTTAAAAGGGGGTTTCACATCTTCCTCGTCAGGTGCGGACCTGTCAAACTCTTCCTTTAGTTCGGTCTGTTTTGACAGGTGTAAACACTCCATCCGGACTCGGGGGCGGATATTAAGAGCGTCTTGTTTTTTTTTTTCTTTCAAACTTTGCAGGATGTTTAACAACACATTGAATTTTACTGCGTACATGCTTTGGAGTACATTCATTAATTTTGCACAGTGCTTTTTGGGGCTTATGTATGTGTGTAATTAAACAGAATGCCCAGCAGGTGGTGCTGCAGGCCTAAGGCAGATCAGTAGAGAGAATTACACACACACACACACACACACACACACAAAATGCCCAGCATGCCCAAACACACTGAACCAAACCACCTGCTGCTATAATTAGACACACACACACACACACACACACACACACACTACAAACCAAGTACACCTAACATACACTGATCTGAACTGCCCGCTGACATCACTACACTATACATCACACACACACACACACAGCCCTGAAACACCCTGCCATTATCTGGGCACTTATAAGAGTCGGAGCTGTTTTAAGCTTGAGGTCCAAATGTCTGCACAGTTTTACGGACCCAAAACAGTCACGGTTCATTTTTACACGACTATTTTCCAGCCTCTCTTTATCCCTTTAATTAAACAGGCTGTGCCTTTCACACAGATATATGTAAATGAGCTCTGTTGTGGTTGGCTGCCCTGTATTGTGCCTCATTCAAAAAGCAGACCAGTCTGAAACACTCTTGGGCATGAATGGGCGGGACTAAACTGCTGTATGCTGAATATATGTTAATAGGCTGGATTTTATGATATAAGAGCAATAATGAATTTGAACAGGCTGTTTGTGCAGCTTGGTTTCCATTAATGGACTTACGAACCGGGAAGTCCACTGTACGTTTCGGAATTAAGAAAGTTTAAATACTTTTATTTTGAAATAAAATGTTTCTCCATGATATGTGTGCTTTAGAAACGGTGTGTCATGATAAGCGCTCTGAACTAGTTGAGCAATCAGTCAGTGGACTATCACTGAGATGTAAACAGAGAGATTCAGAGTGGTTTGGTGTTGAAATGGTTCAGATGTCTTTACAGTGGTGGTGATAGGAACCAGGGGTCGCCATGACTACAACACAAATATAGACATTTTATTTACTATCCAAAACCACCAGTGAACCTACACGAGTCTTCTGAGTTTATATGGAATGTTGATGATGGAAAATAGTGGAAAATCTGAAGAAAAAAAAAATATTATTATTTTCCCTTATTATGGTCTATATGTAGCTCTAACATGTATGGCTTTTAAAAACAATGTTTTAGGCCGAAATCTTCTCAAAACTATCATAAAACAGTGTCTCAGTCATCAGGCAGTGAATTCATAACCATTTCATGTAGTAACTTTCTGTGAGGGAGCTTTTAGAGGAGGACGTCTGGTTCCTATCACCACCACTGTGAACAGTTCTGACTCAGTGAGTTTCTCTATAAAAGAGCGTTTCATACCAAACCACTGTGAACGACTCTGTTTACATCTGAACCACATAATTATGCAGAAATAAAAAAAATGGTGAAGTTCAAGTTTAAGTTCTATAATCCAGTGTTTCCTAATGTTTGACTTTGAGTCTAAAATCAGGACTTTTTTGAGTCCCTAGTTATCACCACATGAATATGTGAGTGATTATGTGACATTGGAGCCTCTCATTACTACAGAGTGGCATTTTGAGGGAGATGATGGAGAGAAAGACTGAATGAACTCGTTTAGTGGGTTGTGTTCCAGTTCTATAGACCTGCAATCCCTGATTTAGACTTAGCTTTTCCGTGTTCTCTTGCGTTGTGTACACTGTGGGCACTTACTGATGTGGAACCTCCTGAATCTCCTCATTAGCAGCGCTCTAAAGGGAGTTTTAATCACAATAGTTATGAGAGGAGCACTAATTGGGGATGGAGGCCTAGCACAGGAGTGCAGTAACTGCGAGACAGTAGAGCTGAGAGTGAAGTAGAAGTGTTAGTCTGAAACCGTCTGAGCACTGAGTGAAGTGCAGGCGAACATTTGGGTTCCTGTAATAATATCGCTGCTGTCGGAACAAAACCTCGTAGCTCCAAAATGATAAGTTTACAGGGGAAGGAAAAAACATACCTTACTTTTAATGGAAGTCAATGGAACCAGAGTTGTTTTCAAGAACTGAAAAATGACACAAGGTTTTCATCCGACAGCAGTGATATGCAGGTCATAGCTGCAGAATTAATTTTTATTGAATTACATTATTATAAAAGTGAACATTCAGTTAAACCTGTTGTCTCACCAACAGTCTATTCAGAGACTTCGGTTCCCTTTAAGCTGGGGTTACACTACACGACTTTAACCCCAATTTTGGCCCCGATTCTGAGTCTGAGCTGGTCGGCTCTAGTCTGCAGATTTTGGGTCAGTCTGAGTGGACAGTTGGAGAGAGAATAGAGTCGTGTTTGAGGGGTGCAGACTCAGATTTACAGCCTCCTGATCGCGTTTCAGTCCAGTCGGAGTTTATCAAATGATTTTTTCGTCGCGACTCTGAGTGTAATCTAGTGTAAACTGATCGGCAACTCAATCTGAACAGATTCCTGCAACAGCCAATGAAAACTGAGAGCGCGAAAGAAGAAAATACAGCAAGTTAACAAAGAAAAATGGCGAAAAGTCACTCGTGTGGCTTTTTAATGAGCTGAGTTTAAGGCAGAATCGAGTTTATGTACATTTCAAACTCTAAAAATACCAAACTGATCACATTTTTGCCGAGTAGCTTGCTGAGTAGTTGAGCATAAAAATAGACTAAAAGACTACGTCCAAATAGTCAGCGTTCATTTTTTTTTTTACCAGTGTGTGTTTTATTTGCCCTTCTGACATCACCATAGTGCATTTCCAGTTGCATTGTCCTTTCTTTCACACCACAAGGGGGCCCTCTCCACTTCCTGAACCACAACTGACATGGACTCACTGCACTTTGTCACCAAATTATTAAATAAAACCATGCTATGGAAGCCCCCTGGTGGTTAGGGGGCTCTAAATGCCTGTTAATACCGCTTCTAGCTGGAAACGACCCTGATGGGTCCTTTTCAGGTACAGAGAGCAGTAAGTGTCTAAGTGTCTGCCGTTCATAATTTGCGTAAAAACGTCTGCTGTGCCGTTAGTCAAGTTCTTGTTGCTTTCTATCCCTCATGCATTTGTTCGCTGCTCCCTGTTGAAAGTGAATGGGAGCGAAATACCAGATAATAATTCGCTCTCAGTCGATTTGTTCTGTCAGGCCAATTAGAACACCCTCCTTGCAGAAACAGTAATTTGTGCACCTTGTTTTTAACAAAACAAATCCGAGGAGACCGAAGGAAAAGGTTATCAGGCCGAGCCAGACATCGATGTGCATGTCTAGCTGTGCTCCAGACTCTCAGGAGCAGAGCTGTGCCACTGTGAGACCCGCATAAACACTCATCATTGATCCACATGCTCTTTCCTGGAGCCGCTGAGAGCGATCATAGAGCCGGTAGGGGTCCGAGAGTGCGACCACGCTGTGAGCAATGGATGTTCAGCAGCTGTGTTTGGATAAAAGGAATACTCCGGCGTATTCCAAAGAACAGAAAACCTGCTGCCTGACTATTTCTAATTAAGCGGATGTGCCGATCTGATCCAGAGGATCCGGATAGGAGATGATCCAGCCATATTTTCATGGGTCCATTATTGGCTATAGTGAGCCTGATCGTTTGTTTCCTTTACTTGCGTTTTCTTGCGATATAAACTGGAATTATTCCTAACCTACAGAAGTGTGGCATGTTTTCAGAAGTTACAGTGGAAAATGAAAACATGAAACCTTTTATTGCGAGTGTTTTGACTGTGTTTGGGCAGTTTCTTTCACCTAAATGCTGGCATGTCAAATGTGAGCAAGCTTCAAGTCTATTTTTTTGCCGCTTGCCAATCCTCGGTTTAAAAGAAGCTCTATACTGTCTTTATTGTTGGATCTCAGTTTGGATCACACGGTTCCATACACTCTTAAAAAAGATGGTTCTTCAAGAGTTCTTTAGTAAAGTCAGTGGTTCAATATAGAACCATGAACACTTGAACCATTTGCATGCTTAAATGGTCCTTTACATGGTGGAGTGATTCTTCAGATGGTGAAGGTGTGCTATATATGGAACCATGTAGAACCAAAAACGGCGCTGGTATTGTTATGATGTCAGGCTTGTAACAATAGAAGAACCTTTTTTGGTGCTATGTAGAGCCATTTTCAAAAAAGTTGGGTTCTTTAGTAAAGTAAATGGTTACCATATAGAACCATTAACACTCAAAGAACCCTTTGCATGCTGTTGATGGTTCTATATAGAACCTTTTGGAAAGGGTTCTGTAAAGCACCAAAAAGGGTTTTAATTGTTACGATGTCAAGCATGTAACAATAGGCGAACCCTTCTGGGTGATATATAGAACCCTTTTAGAAAGGTTCTATATAGAAGCATATACAGCACATTTTTCATCAATCTGAAGAACCCGTCCATGATGCAAAGAACCAAAGAACAGGATTTTCTTTGTGAATCGCAACCAGTTAAAAACAGAAATATCACATTTCCAGTTGAATTCTATGTTCTTTCACACCACAAGGGGGCCCCCTCAGCTGCCTGAACCATGATAGACATGGATTCACTGCACTTTGTCTCAGAATTTTTCAAAAAAGACATGCTTTTGAAGCCCCCTGGTGGTGACTGTTCATATCGTTCCACTTAAAACAGACATTGGCACAGAACCGAGAGAACGGAGCAGCTGCTGGGCGCATATTAGAGCCATATGATGATATAACATGTAACACAAAGCATATTTCAGTCCATATTCCCACTAAAACTGCTACAATAATTGGTCGGCATGGATGTGTTACCTTTAGCTGCATTCCAAAAGCAGGGCTGCTGTCCAAGGGGGCTGCATTTCTAGACGCCTGTGTCATCGAAGGCTGCAGCAGAGGAATGTCCTTCTACTGTAGGCCCACTACTGTAAGCTAACTACTGCATGTTGTCCAAAAAGGCCAGGAAATTATAGACTAAAATATTTTGTATGCTTTTTCTTCAGTTATGTTTAAGAAGATTCAAATTGAACGCACCTGCTTTCAGAACACCTTTTAGCTTACAGGATAGCACAGAATATTAATATTTTGCCTGCCACATTACATCATGCAATTCAGCGCTTTGCTTGTCTGCTCATTCATCTGCTTATATCATCCACATTAACAATATATCTTCCATCACACTTTGCGCCGACTCCTTTCCAATGATGCTGGTGGACCATTCATTTTGCATAAAGTAATACAGACAAGGAGACTTCAGAGAACAGCCCTACCAAGGACTGACCTTTCTCTATTTTTTACTGTTTCATTTATTTTTTATTTATTTATTTATTTATTTATTCTCTGTTTAAGCTCAAGAAACGATTTGAATCTGCCGTACTCCGTGTGCAATATGTGTAAGATATCCTTATAGTGTAAAGACTTTTTGCTCTTCTTATTTAAAAGGCTTATATTGTTTATTTTTATTGTTATTTGTATATCTTTAGTATTATATATTTTGTCCACACGGTTATAAGTAATTAACTGTACCCTTGTCAAGTAATTAATACGGTTAATACCATCCATCCATCCATCCATCATCTAAACTGCTTATCCTTCTGGGTCGTGGTGGGGTGCTGGAGCCTATCCCAGCTGTCATTGGGCAGAAGGCAGGATACACCCTGGACAGGTCGCCAGTCCATCGCAGGGCAGACAGACAGACATACATATACAATCACACACACTCACTACGGTTAATACCACGTTTGTTAATTCTCTTCCTGATTATTCTTTTTCTCGAGTGTCTTGCTGTCCCTTCGCTGCTGTAGCACGGTGAATTTCCCCGTTGTGGGACTAAGGAAGGACTATCTTCTCGGCTGCAGCCATGCTTTCGGAAGGCATCTTAAAATACAGATATCGGATTGTACTGCCCCATGCACCCTAATCAAGAGCCAAACAAAACGGATCAGGACCTTATTTTTAAGTTCAGGAAACTTGCTGAGACTCTAGTAATCAACTGTATGCAGCAGATCTGGAGTGTTCCTTTAAAGTAACCTGAGGCGCAGAGCAGAGCAGAGACGTCTGATTTCCTGGAGCTACCTGGAGTGTTTAATTGTTGTGTCTATTGACAACTTTAATAGTCCCAAGAGCAGCGGCTCCAACAGGGCGTTTTTCATGCTGAATTGCTGCAATTACAGATTAGTCGTTGAGGTCTGTGTAGTTTTATTGGTTTTGACAGTATTCTTATATGGCCTTTTCTGGTTGGAAGGTGCTGCTCTTGTGGCCAGTTGTGAATTGTGCAGTGTGAGAGGCACCACACTTTGTGTATGCGTCTAATGCTGCCGTTTGCTTTCGAGCCTTTTCATTTACCCTGATTTGCTATTCAACTCCCACATACGGGAAACAGGCCAGCACTTCCAGCTGGGTTAGCATCTGCGTTTGTGTGTGTGTGATGACAGCTGCGGTGTTCTTAAAATCCAGTTCTACAAAAATAACAAATGCTTCGCTGATGATTTTAGCTTAAATAATAAAGTTTGTTTATATTGAATATTATGTTGTATTGCTATGTTTCTCCGCTACCTGAATGTATAACCATTGTCACCTTCAGTCTTACAGCTCCAACTCTCTGCCGTGTAATACTGCAGCTCCAAAACACTTTGGGCTGCCGGCTCAAAATGCAATAAGAGGCGAGTCAGTGGCTCCAGGATAGCAATACAGTCTATGCGTGACTCAGCTTTTATAGCCCTAGTTAAACTTCAGGGCGATTGTAGACAGGGTATAAGGTCTTAACGTAATTTCACAGCACAGCTGAACCTGATTTATTTGATTTATTATGTTCTAGGTGAAAAATCTAAAATGTCAGTAGCAGCATGGATGTCGGGAGAAACAGAACACTGACCTAGATTTACTGTATGCGTTCATCCCTGAATAAAACTTGCATGAGACTGTCAGATCCTGTCATACTGTAGACATCATCCGGTGAACTGAATAGTTAGGTTTTGATGGGCTGATTCAGAATAGGCCCTGCTCTAGAAACATCCTCCTTCCCGTGGTGTCCTTTTCTGGACACTTTGTGGGCCTAGTAGTGTTGCACCGATACCGTATGGCAACGATACTGGCACTTAAACGCAGTATCGTGTCGGTGATGGAGATAACGATACATATAACTGACACCACCAAGCAGTTTCTGATGCGCTCCAGTAGACAGAACCTAACACGTCGCACTGTGGGACGACAAGCAGCAGTAAAAATGCTCATGGCAGAATCTGTAACAGCAGTTTTTGATGGGAAAACGTGCAAATGGAGCCGCTTACCTGAACGGCTGAGCTGCTTCTCTCAGTGATCACTCGTCTGCCGCTGTGTGGTCACTCACGGTCTGAGTTAATGTTACTGAGAGAGCGAAAGGAACCGCTGGACTCTCGGCGTAATGAGCCTTAATCCTCGATTTAGCCTTTAGCATAGCAGCCCGCTAGCCAGGCCTGTGCGTCCACAAGCCCCGCCTGCAATGCGTCCCCCTCGGTCAGCTGTATCACTCAGCATTCAGCTTACATTTTAAAAGCGTAATTGTATAGATATCAGGACTTATGCGTGAGTTAGGTTAGATAGAGTTAGTATCGGTATATGTACTTGGTATCAGACGATACTGAAGGATCAGGTATTGGTATCAGTAACTGAAGGGAAAAAGTGGTATCCGTGCATCTCTTGGACCTAGCCTTGGGACCCTGCTCTAGAATCTTTCCATATGCCCTCATGATGATCTGCTCTAGAAACTTGGTAGACCCACAAGCGCTACTCTGCTCAAGAAGGTTTGTTCTCATACTCTTGGTGCCCTGCTCTAGAGACTTTGTGAACCTGTCCATGATGCTGTGCTCTGGAAGCTATCCACTTGGTGCCGTTGTCTAGAAGCTTTGTGCTCCTGCCTGTGGTACCCTGCTCTAAAATCTTCGTGAAAATACCCAAATGTACTTCTCTAGAAACTTCTCTAGAGACTTAACCTCGGTACCCTGCTCTAGAAGCTTTCCATGTGTCCTCCTGATGATCTCCTCTAGAAACTTGGTAGACCTACCATCGCTACCCTACTCAAGAAGTTTTGTTCTCGTACTCTTGGTGCCTTTTTCTAGAAGCATTACACATGTACCCATGGTGCTCTGCTTTAGATCCTTCACACTTCCACTAGGGGTGCAATTCTTTAGATTCACACTTCTACCAGTGGCGCCCTGCACTAGAAACTTCATGAATCTGCCCATGATGCTGTGCTCTAGAAGCTATCCACGTGGTGCCATTGTCTAGAAGCTTTGTGCTCCCACCTGTGGTACCCTGCTCTAAAATCTTAGTGAAGATACCCAAATGTCCTTCTCTAGAAACTTTGTGGTCCTAGCCTTGGTACCTTGCTTTAGAAGCTTTCCAAATGTCCTCATTTTTATCTGCTCTAGAAACTTGTTAGACCTGCAAGCACTACGCTGCTCAAGAAGGTTTGTTCTCATACTCTTGGTGCTTTGTTTTAGAAGCATTATGCACTGCCTTGCCTAAGATGTTTCACACTTCCACCAGGGGGTGCAATGCTTTAGATGCTTCACATTTCTACCTGGGGTGCCCTGCTTTAGAAACCTATCCATGATGCTGTGCTCTAGAAGCTTTCCACTTGGTGCCATTGTCTAAAGGTTTTGTGCTCCTACCTGTGGTACCCTGCTCTAAAATCTAGGAAATACCCAAATGCTCTCTAAACTTTGGCTCTACCTGTGGTACCCTGCTCTAAAATCTTAGTGAAAATACCCAAATGTGCTTCTCTAGAAACTTCTCTAGAGACTTATCCTTGGTACCCTGCTCTAGAAGCTTTCCGTGTGTCCTCCTGATGATCTCCTCTAGAAACTTGGTAAACCTACCATCGCTACCCTACTCAAGAAGTTTTGTTTTCATACTCTTAATGCCTTGTTCTAGAAGCGTTGCACACTTACCTGTGGAGTCCTGCTTTAGATGCTTCACACTTCTACCATTGCTGCCTTGCTCTAGAAACTTTGTGAACCTGCCCATGATGCTGTGCTCTAGAAGCTTTCCACATGGTGCCATTGTCTAGAAGCTTTGTGCTTCTTCCTGCTCTAAAATCTTAATGAAAATACCCAAATGTCCTTCTCTAGAAACTTGATAAACCTATCAACGATGCCCTAATTTGAAGCTTCCCACAGATGAACTGCTGTTCATCTACAAGCTTCGTCCTCTTACTCCAGGTGCCCTTTCTCTAGATGCTTAGTCCTTCTACCCATAATACCCTCAATCTACAGGCTATATCTTCCTTCTCATGATGCTCTTGAAGAGTCATAGACCTGGTCATGATGCCCTTGTTGGACAGCATGTTCTCCGTCAATCTGAAGAACCATTGCATGATGCATAAAAGCCTTTTAAGCATTGTGAAATGGTTCCTTAGATTGATAGAGAATGTGTATATGATTCTATATAGCACCAAAAAAGGGTTCTTCTATTGTTACACTGTCAAGCTTGTTGCTCCCTTTTGGTGTTATATAGAAGCTTTTTCAAAAAGGTTCTATATAGAACAATCTACAGCACACTCTCCATCAATCTAACGAACTTGTTCATGATGCGAAGAACCCTTTAATCATGCAAAGGTTTCTTTGAGTGTTCATGGTTCTATATAGAACCATTCTTTTTACTGCAGAACCCTTGAAGAACCATCTTTTTTAGCAGTGTACAAGCTTGGTCTTCTACTTATTATGGCCTTGATCTGTTCTAGAAGAGTCATAGTTTTGGCCATGAGGCCCGTCAATTAGAAAAGTGCTGACCATGGTCATTTGCTCTAGAAGGTTTGCTCATGTCCCTGGTGCCTTGCTGTAGTAGCTTCACGCACATGTCGGTACTGTACTGCTCCAGAAGCCTGTGGATCTTATGATGGCAGTGAAGTGGACAGCTGGGAGGAAATGGCTTGTGTCCGGATTATAATGACAGGCATTAGGGGTGGCAGACTTGCCTCCAGACCCAGAGCTGATTATCGATCTCCCATCCGACAGCCTGGGGCAGAGACCGTCGCTCCAAATGACAGGAGACGAAGAGTGACATTTACAGCAGAGGGGGAGGGAGAGAACGAGGGAGAGAGAGAGCATGAATGAGACATGGCTTGTCATTTCACTTGATAAAAATTACACCCACCTTCACGAATCACTTCCACACGGGATAATCCAGGCTGCACGCTTGTTATTTTAAATGATACTGCTTCTAATTTCAGATCGTTCCTTTATACACTCTTAAACCTTAAACACTGTGGCTGTCATGACTGTAACAAAGTCATGCTGTAACTTTATATGAATTATTTCTGACTCCTAGCTTATTGAAACAAGCAGAGAAATTCTGTTTAAGGAGTAATAAAGAAGATTTTATTATGAGTTAAATTTGATGAAACAGTATCATTTTTTTGTCACTTTTTGACATCAAAACAAACAGAACAAAGTTCAGCAGACTCAAGCTTATTGATAACCCTGAAGATCAGCGCAGACTGCTGGTCACCATAGCAATGCAGACAACAATCTCACCTAGCTAGTAGCTAACGAAACGGCAAAGAGAGAAATTTAAGAAGAACATTGATGATTTGGAGACAAATTGACTTATTTGTGTTTATAATCACTCCAGCTGGTTTCCTGATATGTTTAATCTGCAACGAGAAACTGAAACACTAAAAAGTCGAGAAGCTGAATAGTTAGCTACATTCTGGCACCTCAGGCACCATTTAAGGTGGAACGGGAAAATTCGAACAAGAAGCTGGCGAATGAGAAGCGACTTCGGCCTCGTAAAAAGTCGAACATTGAGAGACGTTTTACAAGAAACTGTTCTACTTGTGAGGAAAAGTTTCCTGCTGGAGATGTGAGAAAATCAGCTCTAGCTGAGCTGAAGATTAAAGCGGAGCAAAGTAAGTCTGCGTTTTTGTTTATATTATTTTTTTAATCTATACTAGCACATCAGCACATACTGAGACACATTTACAGCCAAGATGGTGAAACGTCACTTCACTAAAATGGATATAAAATGTTGTGGCTCCCAAGGTGGTTTGTTTTTTGTTGAAACTGGGAAAATGGGAAAAGTTCCTTATGTAACAAAAAAAAGCAGAAAGCATATTTAGCAGAAAACTACACAGAAGTTTTCTCTTTACCTTTATTCCAGCTTCCATTCTTTTCAGGAGACTCACTTTCAGTAAGTAATTTAAATAGTATAGCAAAAAGTGATGTTTTTAAGTTATAAATAGCAATAATAATATTAATAATAATAATAATGACTGTTCTAGTCAAAGTAAAGTTTATTTCCACATGGTGGATTAACAGCAGTAGCAGTTTATGCGTGTGAGGATTGGTACGGGGCTCTGAGAAAGTGTGAGAGAGCGTGAGACGGAGTGAAGAAGGTGCAAAATACTGTTTCCCATCACTACACACATCCACACTCAGCGCCGTCCCTCAGCTGCAGCTCAGCAAGTGTGTGTGTGTGTGTGTGAGTGTGTGTGAGTGTGAGTGTGTGAGTGTGTGTGAGTGTGTGTGAGTGAGTGTGAGTGTGTGAATAGCCCTCATTTGTACTCTTTATAAACAGCACACACTGTGAACTCCATTCAGCTCTGTGTGTGTTTATGGGGATTGTTAATATTCTGGACACGACTTTAGAGCTCAACGCTCAACAAGCACACACACACACACACACACACACACGCACACACACACACACACACACACACACACACACACACACACAGAATGGAATGGAGATTGAATGTTTTGTTTCACTCTGTGCTCACCTGCCAGTCTGAATCAGATCAGTACTTCAGTCTGCCATTCTGAATCAGTATTTCAGTCTGAATCAGTACTTAAGTCTGCCATTCTGAATCAGTATTTCAGTCTGAATCAGTATTTCAGTCTGATTCAGTACTTCAGTCTGATTCAGTACTTCAGTCTGCCATTCTGAATCAGTATTTCAGTCTGATTCAGTACTTCAGTCTGCCATTCTGAATCAGTATTTCAGTCTGAATCAGTGTTTCAGTCTGATTCAGTACTTCAGTCTGCCATTCTGAATCAGTATTTCAGTCTGCCATTCTGAATCAGTATTTCAGTCTGCCATTCTGAATCAGTATTTCAGTCTGAATCAGTATTTCAGTCTACCATTCTGAATCAGTATTTCAGTCTGAATCAGTTCATTCTGAATCAGTACTTCGCTCTGCCAATCTGAATCAGTATTTCAGTCTGAATCAGTACTTCAGTCTACCATTCTGAATCAGTATTTCAGTATGCCATTCTGAATCAGTACTTTGGTCTGCCAATCTGAATCAGTATTTCAGTCTGAATCAGTATTTCAGTATGCCATTCTGAATCAGTATTTCAGTCTGATTTAGTACTTCAGTCTGCCATTCTGAATCTGTATTTCAGTCTGAATCAGTACTTCAGTCAGACAATCTGAATCAGTATTTCAGTCTGAATCAGTACTTCAGTCTGCCAATCTGAATCAGTATTTCAGTCTGATTCAGTATTTCAGTCAGTCACAGTCTGAATCAGTATTCAGTCTGAATCAGTGTTTCAGGCTGCTGGTCTGTATCAGTGTTTCAGTCTGCTGGTCTGTATCAGTGTTTCAGTCTGAGTCAGTATTTCTGTCTGAATCAGTGTTTCAGTCTGTATAAGTGTTTCAGTCTGAATCAGTATTTCAGGCTGCTGGTCTGTATCAGTTTTCAGTTTCAGTATGTCTGAATCAGTATTTCAGTCTGTTTCAGTATTTCAGTCAGTCACAGTCTGAGTCAGTATTTCAGTCTGAATCAGTGTTTCAGTCTGTATAAGTGTTTCAGTCTGAATCAGTATTTCAGGCTGCTGGTCTGAATCAGTGATTCAGGCTCCAATCTGCAGTGTGTTCTGTCTGATGTATGCAGTGATGTGTGCAGAACAGCCTGTGTGTTCGCTGTGAGCTCAGTGTGGGGCTGAACTCGCTCTGTTGCTGCTGCTGGTAAAGAGAATCTCGTGCCGGCGGTATAACGGCACGGTGCACCTGCCTGTGTCTCGGTTCAGACACTGAGCTCTGGATCCTTACAGAGGAATGTAATCGTGCGTCGGTTCATGGTGACGCATCAATTTTGGAACGTCAGAATTGATTCATAGTTTATTATAATAACACTCCATAAAGAACTTTTGGCTAAAATAAAATACTATTTTTACATTTTACACTTTTGTTTGTTTATTGTAAATGTTTTAATTTTTACATTTTAAAATTTTATTTTTGGCATAACCTTTTCTGTAAGCTTCAGGAGCCTCCGGTGAAAGGACAGGAATGGAGCCAGACCCCAATTAAGGGGCAGGAGTCGGTCAGAATTTAGCACATGAATTTTCAGGCCTGTGTAACATTCCACAGCTTCTTAACCAGAAAGAGAGAGATAAGAGAGAGAGACAGAGGAGAGGGAAAGAGAGGGAGAAGGGAGGTAAAGAAAAAAGAGACAGAGAAGGAAGGTAAAGTGAAAAGAAGAAGGGGTAGAGAGAAAGAGAGAGAGAAGTTAGGTAAAGAGAAAGAGAGTGAGAAGGGAGGTAAAGAAAGAGAAGGGAGGTAAATAGAAAAGAACGAGAAGGGAGGTAGGGAGAGAAAATAGGGGTAAAGAGAGAGAGAGAAGGGAGGTAGAGAGAGAGAAAAGAGACAAGGTAGGCAGAGAGAGAAAGAGAAGGGAGGTACCGAGAGGGGGAGAGAGAGAGAGAAAGGAGGTAGAGAGAGAAAAAGAGACAAGGTAGGTGGGAGAGAGAGAGAGAGACAAGGGAGATAGAGGGGAAAAAGAGAAGGGAGGTACTGAGAGAGAGAGAAGGTAGAGAGAGAAAATGGTAAAGAGGTAAGGAGAAAGAGAGAGAGAACAGAGATAAATATACAGGGAGAGAGGAATGTAGTACAACATTCCCTGAAAATATATTTCTCTCTCTCTCTCTCTCTCTCTCTCTCTCTCTCTCTCTCTCTCTCTCTCTCTCTCTCTATCAATGTCTGATTGCTGGGCCTTAATAAGAGCGAGATTAGGGGCTGTGTGGAGGGTTAGAGGGGGAAAAGAAGCCTGAGCTAGACGTGGATTCGAGCGTGCACCTCCCATGAGCCTCCTCGTATGGCCGTCAGCATGGCCACGCCCAGAGGCAGCGTGCCCCCCCCACAGTCGCCACAGTATGAACTATTTCAGTGGCCAGAATCTGTGTGTGTGTGTGTGTGTGTGTGTGTGTGTGTGTGTGTGTGTGTGTGTGTGTGATTACAAACATCTGGTAGATTTGATGCCCGTTTCTCTGAGTATCCGTGGTGAGCCTGATCGTTTCGGCACATCTGGCATCAGCCCCACAGATGTGTCACCGCCGTCACTGCGCTGTCTAAGCGGACACATTCCGTTTGTACGTTTCATTTAGATTTAGTGCAGCGATCAGACCTAATTAGTAGTCAGTAGTGTTTCAGTGGGACTCTAACGAGGTGTTTAATAGCTGATTATCTCCACAGCTCACAAACACACACATCAACCCGTTGTCTGCACCCAGCAGGCCGGTTAATTGATGATTGTTAATTGATCTGAGTTCATCTGAGACAAATCACAAAGCAAGTCGAGCGCACAGCTAAACTTACGCATTAGCTTCATAGACGGCACTGGATACTTCATAGTAGATACCGAATAAATTAATAAATAATACTAAACAAACAGAATAATTTATAAAAGTTACCGAATAATGTATTATACTCGCTGAAATAGGCATAGAATTACTAAATAATTTATAGTAGTTGGAAAATTATTTATAATTACTTTTGTAATTACTGAAAAATTTATAGTAGTTGCTGAATTATTCATAAAATATACAGATTAAATCATAGTACTTACTAAATAATTTGTAGTATTTACTGAATAATACATGGTAGTTAATGAATAATTTAGTAGTTACTGTATTATTTAGGGTAATTACTGAATAATTTGTAGTAACTACTGAATAATTCATAATAGTTATTCAGGAATTTAGTTACTGAATTATTCATAGAATTTGCTGAATAATTTCTAGTAGTTACTGAACTATTTACAGTAGTTACTGAGTAATTCATAGCAGTTACTGAATATTTCATAGAATATCATGAATAATTCAAAAGTTACTGAATAATATATAGCAGTTACTGAATTATTTATAGTATATTACTGTATATATTATAGTACATGCATATATATTGCTGTATAATTTATAGTAACCACTGAAAATTTGTAGTAGTTATTGAACTTGTAGTAGTAGTTACTGACTAATTTATAGTAGTTACTGAATAATTTATAGTAGATACTGAATAATTTATAATAGATACTGAATAATTTATGGTAGATACTGAATAATTTATGGTAGATACTGAATAATTCATAGTAGTTACTGAATAATTCATAGTAGATACTGAATAATTTATAGTAGATACTAAATAAATGATAGTAGATACTGAATAATTTATGGTAGATACTGAATAATTCATAGTAGATACTGAGTAATTTATAGTAGATACTGAATAATTCATAGTAGTTACTGAATAATTTATAGTAGATACTGAATAATTTATGGTAGATACTGAATAATTCATAGTAGTTACTGAATAAATTATAGTAGATACTGAATAATTTATAGTAGATACTGAATAAATTATAGTAGATACTGAATAATTTATGGTAGATACTGAATAATTCATAGTAGTTACTGAATAATTTATAGTAGATACTGAATAATTTATAGTATTTACTGAATAATTTATAGTATTTACTGAATAATTTATAGTAGATACTGAATAATTCACAGTAGTTATTGAATAATTTATAGTAGATACTGAATAATTTATAGTAGATACTGAATAATTCACAGTAGTTATTGAATAATTCATAGAATCTACTGAATAATTCATAGTAGTTACTAGTAGTCACTTCCTTTAATAGAGTAGGGCTTGTAATGTAATCAGTGCTGCACTAAGGTCAGCTAATGCAGCTAACGCTGCTAACAGTGAATGAAAGTGAATGGCTAATCATGCTAATTAGTGCCAAATGCCATGTTAGTGGACTTTACAGCTGATAATAAAATGACACTTTTCTGGACGTGTAGTGTCGACGCCTCTCGGAGCTCAAGGTCAGGGTCACTGAGCTGCAAGACACACACACACACACACACACACACACACACACACTCACACACACACACACACAGAGGAATGACACTGTTCATTCCAAACCAATTATTCACGGCAGTGCGAGGAGGGGGCGGGGCTAAACTCCCCCCCCACCCCAAACACACACACGAGCAGTCACAGCAGGCTGAGCGTCTCTCACACACACTCTCACCGTCTCAGTCCACACTAGAGCTGGATTACAACTGCTGGATTTTACGGATCGTCCATCTACATCGAGAGCGAGGGAGTGAGGGAGAGAGAGAGAGAGAGAGAGAGTGAGGGAGCGAGAGAGAGAGTGAGGGGTAGCCATGGGTCAGTTATGCTGCTTCCCTTTTTCACGAACGGAGGATAAACTCAGTGAGTAACACCACCGCTACGCTAACGTCTCCGTTCCTGACTGTGTGTGTGTGTGTGTGTGTGTGTGGTGTGTGTGTGTGGTGTGGCTGCAGTTCTCGCCTTTCTGCTGCAGGACTTTATTCCCCACTACTGATACATCTCTCTCTCTCTCTCTCTCTCTCTCTCTCTCTCCCTCCCTCTCCCTCTTTCTATGTAGCTCTCTATCTCTCTCCTATCTCTCTCAATCTCAGTCTCGTTCTCTCTATCTCTCTTTCTTATTTTTCTCTCACTCTTCTGTCTCTCTCTCTCTCTGTTTCTATCTCTGTCTCTCTCTCTGTCTTTCTCTCTCTACTCTCTCTCTGTGTAGCTCTCTGTCTCTCTTCTATCTCTCTAAATCTCTCTCTTCTATCTATCTCTTTCTCTTCTGCCGTTCTTTCTGTCTCTCGCTTCTCTTTCTTTCTCTCCCTTTATGTCTCATTCTCTCTCTACTCTTACTCTCACTCTCTCTTTCTGTATCTCCCTCTCTCTTGGTCTCGCTGTCTCTGTTCTGCCACTTCCTCCGCATCTCTCTATCTCTCCTCTCTTTCTCTGTCTTTACATTCTCTTTCTCTATATCTCTCTACTGTCCTCTCATCCCCTCTCTCTCTCTCTCTCTCTCTCTCTCTCTCTCTCTCTCATAGTCTCATAGTGATGGCTGCTTCACTCCAACTGTGTGTGTGTGTGTGTGTGTGTGTGTGTGTGCGTGTGTGTGTGTGTGTGTGTGTGTGTGTGTGTGTGTGTGTGTGTGAGGTGAATTTCTGCAGCTCTGCTGAACACAGTCTGAGAGAGAGAGGAGAGAGAAAAGGATGCACTGGGACTGTGTGTGTGTGTGTGTGTGTGTGTGTGTGTGTGTGTGTGTTTCTAGCGTGTGCCCTACTTCTCGTGAGCAGTGAACATGATGTGTGAGAGAGAGAGAGAGAGGAGAGGGAAGAGAAAGAGAATGCAAGGACAAAAAGAGAGTGAGAAGTAGGGAAGAGAGTGAATGAGAATAAGAGGAGAGCGAGAAAGCAGAGAAAAAGAGAGAGTCAATGAGAGCTGAGAGGAAAGCAGAGAAATAGAGAGACGGTGAGAATGAGAGGAGAAAGTGAGTGAGAGACAATGCAAGTAGAGAGAGAGCAAGAATGAGAAGGCAGGAGAGAGGGAACGAGTAGCAAAAGAGAGAGAAGGGAGAGAGGGAGTTAAAAGGGGCCTATGTGTCTCCATCTCTACACTCGTTCTCTCTCTCTCTCTGTCTCCTCCCTCTCTCTCCACTGCTTCTGTCCTCTGTTTCAGTGTCTCTCATCTTTCTATCTCTCCTCTCTTTAGAGAGCGCAAGAGAGAGAGAGAGACAATGGAGGGAAGGGGAGAGAGAGAAAGAGGTACCGGGAGAGAGACGGGGCGGCGTTAAAAGAGGACAGTGTTTCTCTCTCTCTCTCTCCCTCCCTTTCGCTCTCTCTTGCACTCCCTCTCTTCTCCCGTGTCTCTTATTCTTTTCTCTCTCTCTCTCTCTCTATGCAGCTCTATCTTTCTTTCCTATCTTTCTCTATCTCTTTCTCTGTGTAGCTCTCTCTATCTCTCTTTCTTTCTTATCTTTCTCTCTCCTATGTCTCTCTCTTTCTCTATGTAGCTCTAACTCTCTTATCTTTTTCTCTGTCCCCTAAGAGAGAGAGAGAGAGAGAGAGGGACAGTGAGAGAGAGTGGGGGGGTTAAAGGGGGACGCTGTGTCAGTATTGAGGTCAGAGACTCTGGGGGGAAATCTAATGCCATCACAGCTGGAGCGTGCATGTGTAACTCTTAGCTTTTAGCAGAGAGAGTTGGTGGGGCGTGTGTGTGTGTGGCTGGATGAAGTACCTGCACACGAGCGCAGCCCCCCCCACCCGCACACACACACACACACACACACACACACACAAATAAATGTGTGGTCACATGTCAGTGTTAGAGATGGCAGCGCTAATATTCTGTCACACACACAAATCTCTCTTTGTTTCTGTCACATCACACACACACACACACACACACACACACACACACACACACACTGATCTTCTCGGAGGGCAGTGATGTGATTAAGTAGCGCAGTGACAGCACCGTAAGGCCAAACCCCCACAGACTCACAGACACACCCCAACACAAAGACACAAAGACCATCACAGACTCGCACACATTACCTTAGTAGGGGAGGGTCATGCATATTCAAATTAGCCTATAATGTTGCTTGTGACAACATGACTTGCATTTAATGTTGACCTACCAGTTCAAACTGACCGTTTGCAGAATTCAGAAAGTCCTGCTTCTCTTAGTTATAGATCCTGGAAATGTGAGGTCATGATGCAGCGTCTTGTTGGTTTGGCAGGTTTAGTCCTTGAATCTGCCTGATCTAAAGCCCACGGGCTCACTAAATACAGGCAGGACTAGCATGTGGATCCACGTGGCTATCAGATCAGGCAAAATCATTTCAGATGCAGCCCTAAATATAGCAGTGAGAGTGCTGATCAACATCAGACTCATTTGGTACTCATAATAGATCAAAAGTTTAACATCAGTTAGGGAATTTATCACGTTTGGTGTCTGATAACTCCTTACTAATGTTAAATCTGCCAGTGACTGAGTTAAATAAGCCAGTGACTGAGTTAAATATGCCAGTGACTGAGTTAAATAATCCAGTGACTGAGTTAAATAATAATCCAGTGACTGAGTTAAATATGCCAGTGACTGAGTTAAATAATAATCCAGTGACTGAGTTAAATATGCCAGTGACTGAGTTAAATAAACCAGTGACTGAGTTAAATATGCCAGTGACTGAGTTAAATAATAATCCAGTGACTGAGTTAAATAAGCCAGTGACTGAGTTAAATAAGCCAGTGACTGAGTTAAATATGCCAGTGACTGAGTTAAATAAGCCAGTGACTGAGTTAAATATGCCAGTGACTGAGTTAAATAATAATCCAGTGACTGAGTTAAATAAGCCAGTGACTGCGTTAAATAATAATCCAGTGACTGAGTTAAATAATAATCCAGTGACTGAGTTAAATATGCCAGTGACTGAGTTAAATAATAATCCAGTGACTGAGTTAAATATGCCAGTGACTGAGTTAAATAATAATCCAGTGACTGAGTTAAATATGCCAGTGACTGAGTTAAATAAGCCAGTGACTGAGTTAAATAATAATCCAGTGACTGAGTTAAATAAGCCAGTGACTGAGTGTAAATAAGCAGTGACATGAGTTAAATAATAATGCCAGTGACTGAGTTAAATAATCCAGTGAAAAGTGAAATATGCCAGTGACTGAGTTAAATAAGCCAGTGACTGAGTTAAATAGCCAGTGACTGAGCAGTGACTGAGTTAAATATGCCAGTGACTGAGTTAAATAATAATCCAGTGACTGAGTTAAATATGCCAGTGACTGAGTTAAATAAGCCAGTGACTGAGTTAAATATGCCAGTGACTGTAGTCACTACAGACTGTAGTCCATCTGTTTCTCTGATACTTTGTTAGCCCCCTTTTACCCTGTTCTTCAGTGCTCAGGACCCCCATGGACCCTCACAGAGCAGGTACTATTTGGGTGGTGGATCATTCTCAGCACTGCAGTAACACTGACGTGGTGGTGGTGTGTTAGTGCGTGTTGTGCTGGTCTGAGTGGATCAGACACAGCAGTGCTGCTGGAGTTTTTAAACACCTCAGTGTCGCTGCTGGACTGAGAATAGTCCACCAACCAAAAATATCCAGCCAACAGCGTCCTGTGGGCAGCGTCCTGTGACCACTGATGAAGGACTAGAGGATGACCAACACAAACTGTGCAGCAGCAGATGAGCTATCGTCTCTGACTTTACATCTACAAGGTGGCCGGACAAGGTAGGAGTGTCTAATAGAGTGGACAGTGAGTGGACACAGTGTTTAAAAACTCCAGCAGCACTGCTGTGTCTGATCCACTCGGACCAGCACAAAACACACTTACTGTACACACACTTACTGCAGTGCTGAGAATGATCCACCACCCAAATAGTACCTGCTCTGTGAGGGTCTATGGGGGTCCTGACCACTGAAGAACAGGGTAAAAGGGGGCTAACAAAGTATGCAGAAACAGATGGACTACAGTCTGTAACTGTAGAACTACAAAGTGCCTCTTTATGGTCAGTGGAGCTGATAAAATGGACAGTGAGCGCAGAAACAAAAATATATATATACAAGCTCTTTTGTTTGTTACCTCAGCTGACCTGCATGCTTTGGGTGGAGTGAACAGGATCTTCCTTAATGAGGCTAGAGAGCTTTCTCAGGAAACACACACACACACACACACACACACACACAGTGATCTGAGTGGCCCAAAATAAATGTCTAATTAACAAGGTGTGTGTTTGTGTATGTGTCTAATCTCTGCTTCATGCAGAAAACAGTTGACCCACGTTTTGATTCTTAATTGTTTTTGGAAACATATTTGTAGCCCTGATATTTACCTTCTTTTGAACTTTTATTTGTTGTTTAACAGTAACCAGAATCAGTGAGGTCCCAAATGAGACCCACTTACATTAGAACAATAATTTTACTGCTAATTTCTAATCTTCATATTGTTTTTCACCATATTTACCCTCAATTCTTCTAAAAGCTGCTTTGAGTCCAGTCAGACAGTTTTAGAGCCAGAACCATGAAACTGTGCAGTATCATAGAGCTTATATGGAAATGGTGAGCTCGTCCTGTTAGGCCTGTTCACATGTATGTTCAGACACGGTTTTGACCCCCATAGGAAATGAGTGGCATGTTGAGAAGAATGAAATCTAGCTGCTCCAAAAGTTTTCACCTAGGAGCATCTCTCAGACTGGCCATTCAAAACATTACATACGTTGCCTAGCAACACCCTAGCAACCACCTGGGATAACATAGCAGGAGCTAAACTGCTACTTAGTACTACTTTTTTCCACCTAATAATTTGCCAGTATCAGAGTCACAACCATGATACCCAAGTCTACTCATGATAAAAACCTTATGAAGTTTTGGCTTTGATAGATGATTTTCTTTGCATTTAAAATGACGATGACAGCATTTACAGCTTGTTTAGCTGTCAAAGAAATCCTAAATTTTACAGTAAACAATCGGCGTTAGAGTTCCCAGCCACGTATGGTAATGTTACACTACTGTATTTCTTATTTAGATAATAATACTGTCACTACACAGTACAGTAGTTTACTGTAGATGCTTGAATTTGCTGTAAAATACTCACAGCAAAGTTCCCAGCCATGCTGTAAATTTAGGCCTACTGTAACTGTAAAGTCAAGGGAAATATCACACACTGCTTAATTGCAGCTCATTATACCAGTATAAAAAAGTAAAGGTCACTTCCTCAATATGCTCTGTAAAAAAACAGCTAATTACTGGACTTTGGCATTAAGCTTGACCTGTGTTTCCCAGAATGCACCGTTTTTACAGCAGTCCACTTTATTTAGGGAAGATAGCACACTGTGAAATATTTATATGTATGTAAGAAAACAGTGAGAAGTCCAGCAGCAGTGCTGAAAACAAAAACCCACTAATTAACAGGAAAAGTGTGTTTTTTCAATGATAGTTAAAATCTGTAAAATTACAGTTGTTGAATTTCTTAGAAATACTGGCTTTTATTGTAACTTAACAATTTCACAAGTTCAGTTAGTCATTTGGATATACAGTATTTTACAATAATAACAGTAACTACATTAAAATACATGTAAATGTCTGAAATAAGTGATTGTTTTTGTGAATTTACATCCTATTTCTGTAAAGTAACAACTGCTGTGTTAAATACAGGATATGTATGATTTCACATGCACGTAACTTTTTTTTTAATAAAAATAAAAATTTACTGTGTAAATTACTGCAATTTTTCCAATTTTACAGCAGTTATTTCCAGAGTACTTATTTAGAAGAGCATATTTACAGGCAGATTTAAGTATTTTTGCTTTGCCATAAAAAAAATAACGCTTTAATCCTACAAAAAAGCTCCACTAGAAACAGTAGAAAAAGTTTCTGGATGTTGAGTAGCCGCAGGTCTGTGTAAGGGAAATCTCAGGGCGTTGAAGGCCGTTTCAGTCCAAGGTTCGAAAGGGCAGCGAACAGCAGCTCACGTCTCTATAGGGAGAGTTAGCACAGGCTAATTAGAGCTGAGAGAAACTGGCCTTTGGTTTAGAGCTCAGACTGTGAGTCACATTCATCGTATTCTCTCATTCCAGCCGTTTTTGCTAAATTTCTGCAAAATTAAAAGGTTGAGATGTTAACAAAGTTCGTTCAGAGTGGTTTGGCGTGAAATGCTTCATTCTAGTGAGTCAGAACTGTTCACAGTGGTGGTGATAGGAACCAGACGTCCACCTCTAAAAGCTCCCTCACACAAAGTTACTACATGAAGTGGTTATGAATTCACTGCCTGATGACTGAGACACTGTTTTATGATAGTTTTGAGAAGATTTTGGCCTGAAACTCCATTCATGGTGGAGGGATACATAATATACAGGGCGCTGTGAGGCAAAATAGTCCCAAAAGAAAACATATTATTTCAGATTTTCCACTATTTTCCATCATCAACATTCCATATAAACTCAGAAGACTCGTGTAGGTTCACTGGTGGTTTTAGATAGTAAATAAAATGTCTATATTTGTGTGTAGTCATGGCGACCCCTGGTTTCACTGTAAAGACATCTGAACCATTTCACACCAAACCACTCTGAATCACTCTGTTTACATCTCTGCCACTGAATAAGCAGAAATTTTTGAAAGATTGGTGGCTTTCCCCTTTAACCACCCAAACCCTTCTCATCAGCATAGATTACTCAGAGAGAGAAAGAGTGGTAGAGAGAGAATCAGTGTTTATAGCACTCATAAAGTTATGTAATCGAGCTGCTGCCTGAGAAGCGGCTGGTGCGGTTGAAGGACGCTGAGCTGCAGCTGTGGAGGCGTTCGGAGGCTGTGTGGGTGTGTTTGTGCGAGCACGATTCGGAGGTGTTTAGAATGGTGCTCATTTGATTCAAGATGTCGTGGTATGTGTGGGTGCTCGGAGCATTGAGTGACCGTTCGTATTGTACGTCAAAGGGGCGCTTCGGACCAACATGAAAAATTTAACCATTGCTACTTTTGATGTAAACGTGTCTACTGTGGTGCCACAACCCTGATAGCAAGAGAATAGTGGGCCACTGTTGTCCACTGATGGCAAAGCTGGTGGTCCACTGGCGTTTAGCTCAGTGTTTTCCGGGCGGCCCACCGGCGATTAAGCAGAGTATTAGACAAAATTCCACTTATCATTGCTTATTTTCCACTAACAGTCCAATATACTTTAGTTATAGTTTGTAAATTAGTTTAGTAAGTAATTTTAATGTAGCACAGTGTCAGCAAAACATTTACTATTCTCGCGCTTCGCGTGATGTCACACTGCACAGTCGCCGCCATTTTGAGGACCGAATCAGGGAGTGACTGTGCTGCACGGCGCCTTCAATTAGCTGTGTTTTGTGAATGATTCACCTGTAAGAAGCAACAGAAGCTGAGAATGACAAGATCTTAATTCAGTGTTTTCACTCCAGGCTTGGAGTCGCTGCACTGTATAGTTCAGTGTCTCTCTCTGCTGTTCACCTCGTTCAGCTCAAGAAGGGATTAATCAGCTAATAATATCAGGTATTTTAACCAGCAAACCACAGTTATGCAGTGCAGGGTTTCAGGACTGGAGCTGAACTCTGAACTAACTGAACTAGCAAACTTACAGAATCACGTCTGTCGAAACACGACGTTGTTTTCAGACCCACGACATTCAGTCTGATATTTAACGTTCATGTTTCTCCATTCAAACGTCATTTAACCTCTTCAACTCCTTGGGACCACCGGGGGTTCCAAAACGCACTTCGTCATATTTTTCACAACTTGCATATTTCATAAGCTACATTCTAAAGGTGGGGGGCGTATGAGGCTGTAACTGTCTTCTGTCCAGTCAAATAGATGGGTGATGTATTTTTAAGCCCTTATAATAAAAGAAGCTGAACTCTGTTTTTTTTTTCTACTGAAAGTCGACCCATTTTTCCACAAATCTGGGCTGAAAACTATAAAACAGATGGCGTCTCTTCACTGATCTGCTCTGTAAAAATAATTTTTATAAAAAAATACAAAGAGCGTCTAAGATTTTTGGCTTTCAGCAGTAAACTGTAAGCATATAGCAATATAATAATAATAATAATAATAATAAAAATAAAATAAAAATTGATTTATTTCATGCAGTTACTGAATAATTTGTAAATTCAGAACAAACCAAAATATACCCTGGTCAATAAGAGGTTCATGGACCAAGTCACTAAAAACCATTGTGCTGCGAATGGACTGTTATGCTTGGACCACCAAGTGCACTGATAGATGAAGTAAGACCCCCATTTTGTTAAAAGGAGTGGCTGACAACTTATTTTCTTAACCCTCCTGTTATCTTCAAATTTACTAGCATTTTTTATCCCTGGGGTCACCACTTCAGTTCTGGTGGTTGTCGCACTACTGCACGTGTGGTTATATTAGGTTAGCAGAAGTTCTTTTGAAGGTTATACAATTGCATGTTATAGTGACCTCAGTATCGTCCAAAGCAGTCAAAACAAATGTGTGTAAAATGTTGATATTTCTTCTGTTTTATTCAGCTAAAACAGCCTGGGGTCAAACTGACCCCTAAGACCACTGATGATGTGTACAAAATGTGTACAGGACATTAAAAACACATCCTCATGTTCTTTTTTTTATGTTTACCCAGTTGTCCCCATTTAATTAGGAAAATACATTAAATATGAAACCAAAAATGGTCAGTCATTTATTTAGAGATATTAAACACTGAATGGGGTCAAATTGACCCCAAAGATAATAAGAGGATTAAACAAATTGTTCGGTGAAAAATCGAATTTCCCAAATTTCCCACCAACTTCAGATCCAAGTCCAAATTTTGCTTATTTTGTTTAGAATTGGAGCGGCAAGGCTAACACTGCTAACACTAGAACTCAATAGACACCCAAATAGTTTCTGTAGACTTTTCTCAAACTGAATCCATTTGAAACTGACCATCATTAAGGTTGCACAGATTTGTCGATGTGATTTAGGCTAAAAATGAACTAAATGTCTCCGTTACAGGCAGCCATCTTTCAGACACCACAGGGCTGATATTCACAAAGCGCCATATTCAGGACGGTCATTGTAGATCAGCATTCTGACTCCTGAGGTGGTTTGTGAATACAGACACTGTTGTCTAAAGTTGCTGCCCACAGTTTTGTTCCCCTTTTATAGCTCACAGTAAATCACTGTGTTCTAAACCACATTGACAAGTCTGTGCGACCTTAATGAAGACCTGGACGCAGTCTGAGTCTGAGTGGGTTAAAAGAAGTTTTGTTAATATATCTTAATAGAAGCAATTTGGGCTGTTTGGGTGACTATTGAGTTCTAGTGTTTGTTAGCTTTGCTGCTCCAGGTCTAAACAAAGCAACAATCTGGAACATGTCCCGGCTGATCGGCTACATCTGGAGTAAGTGAACCATTCCTTTAATAATGAGGCTAAAAGAGAGCGAGCTGCATGAGCTAAACGTTAGCAAACAGGCTAATCTGCTCCTCCAGTAATATTCACTGTTAGGCTTTGAATTGAAGTATTTGCTGAACAATTCTGTGAAACTGCAAAATAAATAGGCAGCATGCAATATAAAGTAAAAAATATATCATTTGAGTGTCTTATAAAATCCATATATGTTTTTAGTAAATCTGTTTAACGTTGACATATTAAACCCAGAATGGCAAATCAAATGTTTGGCACCATTAACTTTCTGCTAACATAAAACAGGAAATCTCACTGAGGTGCTAGTAGATATTAGTATCATCGTTGCGGGGGGTAAAAACAGTTTAGGCACCCCTTGTCAATTACAAGCGAACACACCTTCGGCCCCCCGGGACAAAAAGTTGCTTTAAGCAAGCTGCATTTCTTGGCAGCAGATTGGTCCATTGTGTTCATTATTAATCCTAACTTAAATTATTTATTGAAAGTTGGGGTATTTCATCGTGTTTTATGTTGTTGCTGTTTTATAAAAGCAATACAGACTTCAGGCTGTGTTACAATGACTTAACCGTGGCAAAGGGTTAGGGTTAGGTTAGGGTTACTCCACTTCACATTGTGCCTAACAACCTCCCTTACCTGTGACATCACAGTAACGCACAGCCTCTTCAGGCTTATTGCTTAAGTAAATGCTAGTTGTAGGCCAGAATGCCAGAACGAGGTATTTAGAACAGTGTTTGTGAGATGCTGTGATTTTTAAAGCACTATATGTGTGAGTGTTGTGGAGGTTTCGGTCAAATCATGATCACACGCACAGTATTTCATCACGCTGAAGTCAGCGCAGCGTGTGCTGAGAGAATGAGGCTGAGATTAAGGAAAGTATTTTGGCTGCTCCTCTATCAGTGTGTGTGTACTGGAGGTTTGCTGTTTTGAATCAGGTTGCATAACGTGGTTTGTTTTTCCCCTTTTTCACTCGTTTTCATTCTTTTCCAGCACATTCAGCAGCACATGCTTCATAATCAGGAGCGTGTCACGCTGCAGAGGTTTTCAAATCAACCAGAGCATCAATTATCCATAAATTCACCTGCATGAAACGATCAAAAATCAAAACAAAACAAAAAAAAAAACGTTCCGACGATTAAAGCATGTTCAAACAGCAGAACAAATGAAGTCCATTGTTTACACTTTGTGATGAAGTTTATTAATGGATCAAAGCAGTAAGGCACCAGTTACACAAACGAGCAGTTAATGAACAAACAACCTGCTTAAATGAGCAAATGACTCATCTGAGTCTTTTGATAGCAACACATTGAAGGATAGTGCCCTCTATGTGTTTACTTGTTACAAGGTTTTAATGTGTTATAGGTTTACAAACAGTATCCTTCAGATACATTGGCACCCTTTGTAAACATTAAAAGGAATGGTATTTTTACTTAGTTACATTTTTATAATTTACGCTAAGTTCCTAGTACTCTTTTTGGGTTAGAGGTGGTTCAGCTCTTGTTCTGCTTTACTGCTGCTCACACTTCTCAATTTGGAGCTTTGGCATTGTATTTTAGACCACAAAGAAAAGAATTAAGCTGCTAAAACATTGGTTTCTGTCCTGATAGATGATGGGTGCCTTAAAACGTTATACTGCAGTTCTATAAATTAATCAGTACTTAAGTTGTCTTTTCAGCAACTTAAGTATTGATTAACTGCACTAGCAACATTTTTACTGAAGGATGGGTTAAGGAAACTCTACCTGGCATTGCCTGGACATCAGTTTTTACTGAAAACATTAGTTTTAGAGTACATTTTAAAGCTTTTAATAGCTGTATTTGTTCGTCTTTCCCAAGGGTGCCAATAATTCTGGAGAGCGCTGTCTATCAAGACTTAAATATGTTCTTTCATGGCTAATGTTGCTAGGTCAGACAAGCTTTACAGAACACAGGTAAAAATCCCATTCAACCTAATGAGAAACTGTAGAACAGACTCGGTTTATATCACAATACCTACATTTAGAGTCGGTTATTCATTCAGCCTAATGAGAAACTGTAGAACAGACTCAGTTTATATCACAATACCTACATTTAGAGTCAGTTATTCATTCAGCCTAATGAGAAACTGTAGAACAGACTCGGTTTATATCACAATACCTACATTTAGAGTCGGTTATTCATTCAGCCTAATGAGAAACTGTAGAACAGACACAGTTTATATCACAATACCTACATTTAGAGTCAGTTATTCATTCAGCCTAATGAGAAACTGTAGAACAGACTCAGTTTATATCACAATACCTACATTTAGAGTCAGTTATTCATTCAGCCTAATGAGAAACTGTAGAACAGACTCAGTTTATATCACAATACCTACATTTAGAGTCGGTTATTCATTCAGCCTAATGAGAAACTGTAGAACAGACTCAGTTTATATCACAATACCTACATTTAGAGCGGTTATTCATTCAGTCTAATGAGAAACTGTAGAACACACCTCATTATGTTGAGTGGGATTTTTAATGGGATCTCACAACAGTAGCTATGAAAGAACACATTTGAGGAACCTGGGTCAAATAGGTCAATTCTTGCCTTACTACTGATCTTTTAAACTTTATAACAAAGTCTGGGGGTCTTTAGATCTCAGTGACCATAATGTGATTGCAGTGTGAGCTCTAATCAGGCGAGATCTCTGATTGAGAACGTTGTTTACTGAAGGTATTGATGTTAAAACAGTTTTATTTGTCTTGCAGATCTATTGCAGAGCACACAGCGCACTGCTCGGCCAAGTACGTGTCTCTTTATAACAACATCCCTCCCTCCACACACACCTCTACACTCGCGCACACAGGCTTGTTTGTAATGCCTGGTCACATTGGGTTATACATATGCACTGTGTGTATATATATGATAAATATGGAGCCTATTGTTATCCTTACATACAGATTTATATATATGTATCTGTATGTAAAAATAACAATAGGCTCCATATATATTATGTATTTATGTATCTATACTATATGTTATAATAATAATACCCCATATATACATGTAAGTATCAATTTGTAATAGTAATAGGTCTTAATTATATATATGTGTGTGTGTGTGTGTGTGTGTGTATATATATATATATATATATATATATATATATATATATATATATATATATATATATATATATATAAAATAGGCCCCATGTAAATTACACATTGCTGCTGTCGGAACAAAACCTCGTATGTCCAAAATGAAAACTTTACAGGAGCACCAAAAAAACATACTTTACTTTTAATGTAAGTAATTTTGGGACATTTCTTTTCGTCCTATAATCATGAAATGTACACAGAGTGTAAAGGGTAACAGGCATTTTCAAACAAGGTAAAAAACTGAAAAACTACAAAAATGGAGATTTTGTTCCAAAGGCAATTTCCAATTCATATATATATATATATATATATATATATATATATATAATAAATATGGAGCCTATTGTTATCCTTACATACAGATTTATATATATGTATCTGTGTGTAAAAATAACAATAGGCTCCATATATATTATGTATGTATGTATCTATACTATATGTTATAATAATAATACCCCATATATACATGTAAGTATCAATTTGTAATAGTAATAGGTCTTAATATATATATATATATATATATATATATATATATATATATATATATATATGTATGTATTACGTATATTGCTGTTGGAAAAAAAAACACATTTTTCAGTTTTTGATATAATTTGAAAATGCCTGTTTCCCTTTACATTGTATGTAAATTTCATGATGAATTATAGAAATAAGTCTGGTTCCATTGACTTCCATTAAAAGTAAAGTGTGTTTTTTCCTTCTCCTGTAAAGTTACCGTTTTGGAGATACGAGGTTTTGTTCCGATAGCAGGGATATGTAGTATTATATGTGTTATATAAGTATTATAATTGTTTTTCTCTTGAAGTCAGAGCATTTTATGTCCTACAAAACACATTGTGCTTCCATCTATCTTTATATCTCCTCTCTGTCCTCTGAGGCTTCGGGAACATCCTGATACAGCGGAAGCTGAGGGAGGCAGTAGTGTCTGTGTCTGACGTATAATATATAGGGCTATATATAGTGTAAGCTGTAATGAACTGGGTTTCCAAACTTAGATTAAGTGTAGTTTCAGAAAGTGTGTTTGTCCATACTGAGTAAAGACAGGGGGCTTGTTGAACCAGTGACCAAACGGGACGACTCACTGCTGAAAATCCCTTCTGATCTGTACCAGGCTTAATCTGGGTCAGTTAAACCAGTCCAGAGTGTGCTAATGTCCTGCATCTCGTGTAAAAATGCCACTTCCCTACAACATACAAGTATGTATCAGCAATAAGAAATATTAAGCCTCGCGCTTTTTGACCTAAGTATTAATAAATGCATGTAACATAATGGAAGAAGGTGTTCTGAATGTTACATATTAAGTAAGGACCTTTGGTGTCACCATGTGATGTAAAGGTGTTGTTTACATAGTAAAGTGCTCTATATTGCTGTATAATGTTCCACACAGTCATTCTGACAGACTGTAATACACTACAGGAAGTGTAGGGGGCGATATGGCTTCTACTGTTTCATTTAAAAAGCTCTATAATGAGAGTGTCTTGTGTGGAAACCACAGTCATCATAACTGGGCATCTGGGTGCATCTTATCAGACTAAAGTGGGCGGGGCTTATGATATGAAATATGTGGTATATGAATATCAGATGTCAGTATTGGCAGATACTCAGTAATAATGAATAGTAATAAAATTATGTCTGTTATCATTTAAATGAAAACAGACCGCAGACTCCAGAGCGTGCATGCAAAGTTTTACCTGAGCCGACTTGAGGGTACTCCAGTGTACCCCCGAGAGTAACAGGAGACGGCCTGGGTGGGGCTTCAGCCAGTCACATCAACGCAGAAAATGAAGGAGGAACTAAATCGCACATCCAGAGCTGCACAGTCCAGCTCTAAGATTATCAATAAAAGCTGTGTCCCAATTCAGGGGCTGCATCCTCCGAAGGACGCAGTCTACAAAGGCGTGTCCTTCAAAGGCTGCGTAGACCCGTGAAGGCTGAACTGAAATGGTTCAGCAGACGGTCTGCTCTACGGCAGATTTCCATGTTTGCGTCACAGCACCGCTGTTCCCGCCCTCACCACTCCATCATTAAACGCTGCTCCGGTCAAGTTCTTTTAAAGTTCTTTAAACATGGCCGCCATGTTCTCGAATCCTCGCCGGCACCCAGTGAACCTCGGGATATGTTGGCTGGTGAAGGATCCACCCGTCGGATCCTTGAAGGAGCCTTCGGAATGGGACAGCCTAGTCGCACCGCTGAGTCGGCCTTCAAATGCAGCCTCCGAAGGACGCAGCCCCTGAATTGGGACACAGCTAATGTCATTGATTTGTAATATTTCCATTGTCGATTTTTAAGTCACATTTCAAAGAGACGTCCAACCCAGAGTGCGTTAACGACTCAACCTGAAGAGGGCAGTGTTTCACTTACATTGTGAGCAGATAGCGAAAGAAAAAGAACCAAGTCTGGGAGCATTTTCTTAAAACGAAGGATAAAGAAGTCAGATACAGCATATCGTTGTTGTCGGATCAAAACCTCACATCTCCATATTGAGAACTTTACAGGAGAAAGAAAAACACACTCTACTTTCAATGTAAGTGAATGGAACCAGACTTCCCCCCCTCCCAAGTCATTTTGGGTCATTTCTTTTGGTCCATTCATCATTAAATTTACATACAATATATAGAATCACAGGCATTTTCAAATTATGTCAAAAACTGAAAAATACGAGGTTTTGTTCCGACAGCAATATTTATCATATCACTTATTTTTAGCTATTGTTTATTCGTTACTGTAGCTGGAACTGAGGGGCTTAAACAAAGCGCCATGCTTTTTTCCATAGTGATGATCATCTCTTATTGAGCTCTTATTGAACAGAACCTCAGTTTATTATATTGTTACAACTCATTTAAGCCAGTTAATCGATTATTAACATGAATAAATATTCATGTTTTGCAGCTCTAATCGTAGGACAGCAGCCACCTGCAGTTGCTGCTTCTAAGCATATTGATCTCCACCTACAGACACACCCACAACCAACCAGCCCTGCATATCAGTGCTATTTTTAACGGAAACCCTTGTGCATGCGGCTGTGATTTGTGCTGAGTGTGGTAGGTAGTGAGCGTCCCGCGTTAGTGACGGCTCTGTGTGTGTGTGTGCGTAGGTGCTAAGGGTGGTCCGGAGCTGGACGATGAGGAGCTGGTGAGTCTGAGTAAGAGGCTGGTGGAGGACGCTGTGTTTCGCGCCGTGCAGCAGTACATGGAGGAAACGCAGCAGAACGGAGCGGCGCCCAAAGACGAGGCTCCGCCCCCTCTGACCACCAACAAATGACCACGTGACCTCTGAGCCGGACCCTCACCCACCCACCCCCCGGGCGGAGCGCTGGAGCCACGCCTCCTCCTCCCTGCCTCCGGGCGAGAGAGCGAGTGCCGCGGAGCGAGAGAGTGTGCAGGACTGGCGAGTGGAGGGAAAGAAGAGCGAGCTGGACTGGATCTGATGCTGGACTGCTCCCTGCGCAGCTTTCTGTCTTCGTACAAACGTTAAATCTGCAGCCGTCGCCAGTGTCCTGCCCGAGAGGGCCTTTCTGTTCTTTAATGTTTTTTATTGCTTAAAGTGATAGTTTGGGAGGAGAATCTAAATTTACCCCCCCCGTCTCACCCCAAACGGAATTGATGAGCTACGATATATTTAGTGTCTTAAGTTTGCTTCTTTCTGCCCAGGAGGTTAACGTAGCTAAGTAGTGGAAGCTTATAGCCCACCAATTAGCATGTAGCATACTGCATCATACTAAAACGTGCATCATACAGTGTCAGAAACCACCTGGACTGGGTTGCACCAGGTTTGCCTAAGTTTACACTTAAGTTTAGGGCGTATATCCGCTTATTCAGCCTTCATTGGTTTAGCCCCAATCCCAAATTTATGAGTGTTTTAGCACAGACTTTTTTGAGGCACAATGCAGGGCAGCCAATCAGAACCGATCTCATTTACATATATCAGTCTTAAAAGAACAGCGTAAGGAATGAAGAGAGATTGGGAAATGGTCGTTTGTTTTTGACATGTAAAATCACATACGTTATGGGTCGTTTGAGCTCCATGTGGTTTTTGGTGTGAAGATTTAGCAGTTAGCACCATGCTAATTGGTGGGGCATAAGCTTCCATTGCTTGTTAGCCACATTAGCCTCATAGCTCCAGTAACTAAAGAAGCAAACGTCAGACGCTTCGAACGTGCCTCGGCTGATGGGCTACTTTTGGCGAAAGGGAGGAAACCGGGTGAACTTGGTTCGTTGCTGAATTATCACTTTATTGATTGATTGGACAGAGAGCGAGTGAGGGGAAAGGGATAGAGAAAGAGACGAGGAGATGGTGGTTTCACTTCACAGCACCTTGAGTGAATACGATGAACAGATGATCCCACACACACACACACACACACACACACACACACACACACAGTGCTAAACTCTACTAGCGTCTGGGCTCTTGCTGGAGGCCAGTGCTGTTGCAAAGACAATCAAAGCTGCTTTCTCAGCACAAAATCAGTAAACATACAGTGAAAACTGAAAATGAACTGCATCTCTGAACCACTTCAGTCTCCAAAACCGGGACGATTACAGAACTGTGGACTTCTGCAGCTCCAAAGAAAATAAATGAATTCAGACTTTGTTACTTAATATATATGTGTTTGTGTTTGTGTGTATGTTTGTGTGTGTGTGTGTGCGTGTTACAGAACTTCTCGGCAGGTGAAAAGATCTGAATGTTGGCGATACATAGCTGTAAGTTGGAACAGCTTCTGGTCAAATGACATGTTTTGATTTTCCTAGTAAAACGTAACTGAACACATCCTCCACAGAGACTCTCGAATGTGAATTTTCCTGCAAAATTTAATGCACAATTTCTACTTATTTACTGAGTATAACACATTAGAAAAAGGATAAATGTGCCAAAACTTTTGCACAGGCCATGTTTTGTGTTTTATTATTTTTCCAATATGTACAATTCAGCAATTAAGCAGTAAGTGTTCATTAAAATGTGCAGTAGTGTGTCTCTGTAGAGGATGTGTTCACTTATTCACACTCAGAAAATCAATAACATGGAATTTGACCAAACATTTGCATACAACTAAATATATATTATATATATATTTTATAATTTTACTTCCTCCAAACATTATTTCTTGAGATAAGCTAAATTCCACTAGATAAAACAAAGATAAAAGTCTACAAATAAACTGAATAATCTTATAATATTCTTACAACTGTCTCATAATGATAACAATCTCATATATATTTAGAACGTTTTCTCTTGCCAGGATGTGACTGGATTGTGCGTGTGAACCTCTGGTGATGTTTGTCTGAAGCTGTTTTGATTGTGAAGGGTCGCTATGATGTTCTGAACCACTATACCCTGTTGATTTGTTTTGTTTTGTTTGTTTGTTTGTGTAGGCCGTGTTTATGATGCACGGCTGGTGGAGAGGATGCTGCGGTCAGAGAGAGTGTGTGTTCAGAGGCGCGTGAAGGACTTTAAGACACTATTAGAGCAACCAGCAGTCCGAGCACTCATCACACAGGAGCTGAGCCTCAGCAGCACAACAACAACACAACAACAATAAACAACCAACCTACAAACTGAACTCACACACAGACACACATTTCCTCACAAACACCTCCAGATTGGCCGATACACACATGGAGAAAACCTAACAAAACACTCCACGCTCATTTACAGATAAACACAGTGAAGACTATTGAGTAGGGATGCACAGTGATATCGGAATTTTATCCGTATCGTCAGATATTCGCTTTAATATAGTTATTGGTGTCAGACTGATGTTTAGATTTTAAGCAATTTGACCAATATTCCCAAATCAGATATCATGGGCCATCAATTCCTATATCAGATATCGGCGTCAGCCCACAATTCCTATATCTGATATTGGCGTCAGCCTGTAATTCCCATTTCAGATATTGGCATCAGCTGAGAATAGCCATATCGGATTTCAGTATTGGCCCATGATTCCCATATCAGATATCAGCATCAGCCTATAATTCCCATATCAGATATTGGCATCAGCCCATAATTCCCATATTGGAAATTGGCAGTAGCCCATAATTCCCATATTGGATATTGGCATCAGCCCATAATTCCCATATTGGAAATTGGCAGTAGCCCATAATTCCCATATTGGATATTGGCATCAGCCCATAATTCCCATATCGGATATTGGCATCAGCCCATAATTCCCATATTAGAAATCGGCATTAGCCCATAATTCCCATATTGGATATTGGCATTGGTTGGCAATTTTCTTACCTCAGCATAGGCCCACATTTTCCATGTTGGATCCCGGCATCGGCCCACAAGTCTAATATCGAATATCAGAATCAGCCCACAGTTCTCATCCTGGATATCGACCCACTGTCCTGTTATCAGATATCAGCATCAGCACACAGTTCTCATATCAGATGTCAGCACAAACCCACTATTCCCATGTTGAATATTGGCATCAGATGACAATTCCCAGATACTAATATTGGATTTAGCCCACAATTTCCATATTGGATATTGGCATCAGCACATTTTCGATATCAGAAGCAGCCGATTTGGGATATTGGCATCGGTGCGCAGTTCCCATATTGGATATCCACATCAGCCCACAAGTCCCATATCAGATAATAGCATCAGCCGACAATTTCCCACGTCGGATATTGCCATTGGTTGACAATTCCTGTATCAGGAATTTTGCATCATCCCGTATTATCAGTGCATAATTCCCATATTGGTGCATCCCTGCTTTAGACATTTAACTGGACACTCTGAAGCTTGTTGCTAACACACACACACACAAACACACTGAACAACAACCAGCAGCCTAGACGCTGATACAGACGCACGCTGGACAGAGAGACTTTTTAAAAAGGTTTATCTGATCATTTGTTTTTAAAGGAAGATATAATGAATTTGAGTTGACTTCAATGGGGAATAATGAGCTATATTAGCTGGATGAATTTGAGTTGAATCTACAATAAGTGGATGAATCTGATAGATTTTTTTCTTTGCGCTCTTTGTCTCCACTTCCAAAGTGACCTTAATCACCCCAGTCGAACAAAAGGATCTTCATGTTCCACCTTATGACACCTTTCTGTTTACTTCTTTTTATATTTTTGTGTTCAATGCTGCATCTCTTCACCAGATCCTTAAACCGAAGCTTCATTTTTTAAAGAAATTATGTTTGTGTCTGCTGTGGTGAACTTTCTGTTCGTCTACACACAACGAACGATATATTAAAAGCAAAATGAAACCAAGATGTCACCATCCCGCCACTTCCTTCACTGTTTCATCTTTTTCTCTTTTTTTTAATCTAAGAAATCCGTAGTATGTGATTTAACCGCAGACTCGCCGTGTGAGTCACTCTCTGTGGTAGGTGTGGGTGGGTTGGGGGTGTATTAATAAAGAGTTTCGGATTCTTTTTTTTAATCTTCTTTGTCTTGTATGGTGGTCTGTTCTATGTTTAGCGGCAGACGCCGGCTCCTCACGGTCATTCTGAGCTCACTCTGCCTCCTACACTCTGCCGGGTTTAATCTATTTTTCGCCCTGTCCTCCGAAGCGGCCGGTTCCGCTGCTGTTAAAATTATCTGCCAGAAAATGAATAAGCTCGAGTAAAGGCTGAACACGAGTGCTCCTTAGCACTTCTTAGACTGAACCATATCTAAACAAGGCAAGTTTATTTATATTTCATACACAAAGGTCATTTGAAATGCTTCACACCAGGAAAAGCAAAATATAAACAGCTGAAAGCTAGGAAGGAAAGATGAATTGAAAAGAAGTGCAAAGTCTAGATAAAAGTGCTTAAAGAAACACTTTGGGCAAAATTCAAATGCACTATATGGACAAAAGTATTGGGACACACCTCTTAATTATTGAATTCCGGTGTGTTGCTCAGTCTCATTGCCACAGGTGTATAAAATCAAGCAGCTAGCCATGCAGCCTGCCTTTACACACATTAGTGAAAGAATGGGTCTAAAGAGCTCAGTGAATTCCAGCGTGGTGCTGTAATAGGATGCCACCATTGCAGCAAGTCAGTTTGTGAAATTTCTTCCCTCCTAGTTATTCCAGGATCAACTGTGAGTGGTGTTACTGAAAAGAGGAAGCGTTTAGGAACCGCAGCAACTCAGCCACGAAGTGTCCAACCATGTAAAGTTACAGAGCGGGTCACTGAGTTCTGAGGAGCATAGAGCATAAAAGTCACCAACGCTCTGCTGATCAATAACTGCAGAGTTCAACCTCCTCTGGCATCAACATCAGCACAAACACTGAGCACCAGGAGCTTCATGGCAGGGTTTCCATGGCCGAGCAGCTGCACACAAGCCTTACATCACCAAGCACAATGCCCAGCGTCGGATGGAGTGGAGTAAAGCGCCGCCACTGGACTCTGGAGCAGTGGACACGTTTTCTGTGGAGTGACCAATCAGCTTCTCTATCTGTCAGTCTGATGGACGAGTCTGGGTTTGGCGAATGCCAGGAGAACGTTACCTGCCTGACTGCACTGTGCCAGCTGTAGAGTTTGGTGGAGGAGGGATGATGATATGGGGCTGTTTTTCAGGGGTTGGTCTAGAACCCTTAGTTCCAGTGAAGGGGAACCTTAATGCTTCAGCACCAAGACATTTTGGACAATTCTACACTTCCAACTCTGTGTGAACAGTTTGGGGAAGAACCTTTCCTGTTCCAGCATGACTGAGCCCCAGTGACCAAAGCAGCTCCATAAAGGCCAGGCTGGGTGAGTTTGGTGTGGAAGAACCTGACTGGCCCTCACAGAGCCCTGACCTCAACCCCATCAAACACCTTTGGGATGAATTAGTACGGAGATTGTGAGCCAGACCCTCTCGTCCAACATCAGTGTCTGACCTCAGAAACACTCTTCTGGATGAATGAGTGAAAATTCCCACAGACTCTCTCCAACATCTTGTAGAAGCTTCCCAGAAGAGTGGAAGCTGTTAGAGCTGCAAAGGGGGAGCAACTCCATATTAATGCCTATGGATTTAGAATGGGATTCATAAAAGCTCCTGTAGGTGTCCCAATAGTTTTGTCCATATAGTGTAGTCTACATCTGATGTAAACATGCCTACTTGGCTCCCGCAGTGGAGCTGCAGTAGTCTATGGTGGGATGAAACTACGGCTGCTTTGGAGGCGAACTGTTTAAAATGGTAATGCTGGCTTGGTTGTATTTATTAGCCTGTAGATTAATGGCTTGGCCAAGCAGTCATGATTGGGTGACACCACAGGGATTCCCAATTTCCCAGTGGTTCCATGATGTATTTGCATAACGCATGCTGGGTATTCTAATGAAGGAACACTGATGAAAGAAAACGAAAGGATAAAATCAGGAATTCTCTCAAACCAGTGAGGGATACTAATTACATATTACACAGTACTTTTTTCTGCCAAAATGCCTTTTAAGAGTCAAAAGTAAGTAAAGAAATAAGTTTCTTTAGTGTGGATGTAAATACAGCCAAATTTGAGGAAGGTTTAGGACGGCTGCTCAGGCCTACACACTTAAAAAGATGGTTCTTCAAGGGTTCTTTACTAAACAAAATGGTCCTATATAGAACCATGAACACTCAAAGAACTCTTTGCATGTTTAAAGGGTTCTTTGCACGGTGAACTCATTCTTCAGATTGATGGAGAACGTGCTGTAGATGGTTCTTCGTAAAACCTTTTTTGAAAAGTGTTCTTATATTGTTACAAGCTTGACATCCTAACAACAGAAGAACCTTTAAAATCATCTTCAGCACATTCCCCATCTATCCAGAGAACAAGATCATCATGCAAAGAAACCTTTAATCATGCAAGGGATTCTTTAAGTGTCCATGGTTCTATATAGAACCGTTTTCTTTACTGAAGAACCCTTGAAGAACAATCTGTACTTTATTTCTGAGTTTAGCCTCTAAAGTATACGCTGAATTAACTGACTAACTAAAAATCACATCAAAACACTGAACTATAATCAGACGCAGTATCTGATTATATCATCTTAGCGCTCAGCTCATAGGTGGTGTTGCCATAAATATAGTCAATACTGCAAAAACATTTTTTTTCCCTTTTAGTCCAATTATGCCACATTTTGTGGATTTATTTACCAAAAACAGTCAAAATTCATTTCTACATTACCATTTTACAGCCTCTCGTCATCTCTTTGAATTAAACAGGCTGTTTTTCTTACTGTGCCTTTAATGCTGATATATGTAAATGAGCTCTGTTCTGGCTCAAAAAGCAGCCCGGCCTGAAACACTCCTTATAACTTCAGCGTGAGTGGGCGGGGCTAAACTGCTATAGGCTGAATAGGAGGATGTATGTAAATGTGTTGTTTTTCGTGGCATCACAAAAACAAAGAATGCAAAATGGTCTGTTTTTGCAGCTCAGTTTCCATATATGGACTGTATGGACTGGGCAGTGAACGGCACTTTGAAACAATACAGTGTTTACATACTACATCAAACTGTTTTATGTTAAAAAAAAAGACATGGAAAATTCAGTTTTCCACAATATAGGCCAAAAAAGAGGCCTGGAGTCGCCTCGAGTGGAGTTGTGGAACTGTGTGTAGCCTTTATTGGTTGTTTTTATGGGCCATTAATATGGACACAAAGAAGAGCTGCAGGCAGTTTCTGTGTGTGCTGTGAATTAGCGCTCTGAAACTGAGCCCTAACATTAAATCTAAAAAAGAAAGAAAAGGCTTTAAAGAGCTCATATCGTACAGAATTGAACAGTCCTTACTTTTTGAACTAAAAGAGTTTGACGTATTATATAAACATTGCTGGCTTACAAAATGGACCATTCACTCAGCCACTGAAGATGAGCCTCCACTAAATTCCCAAACTGTCAGTTGGTCTGAGTGGAGCTGGAGAACGAACTGCCGGCTGTGCAGCGAGTGGGCGGAGTTCGTTACTCTGACGTAGCAACGAGCTGCTCGTTAAGGAACTATAATTTGGTGAAGGAACTGCGAACATTAAAACATATTAAACGCCGCGTTCACAGCCCAGTTTATTAATTTATTACTTTATTTATTTAACTGTTGTATTAAAGCAGTAGAACACTCGAGGAGTGTGTTATCACCAATAACATCATGGCTGTGTTGATCTACAGCCACCAAATCACAGCCGTGATGTTATTCCGCAATAACACACTCCCTCTGTGTTCTATTCCTTAAATGTCCACCTACTCAGCCAATAGCAGTTTTGTCCTGCCCATTCACTTGAATTCATAGTTCAAGTTATAAGGAGAGGAGTTATAAGTGTATTAGCTTGGACTGCTTTTCCACAGAGGCACAGCCAATCAGAGCAGATCATGTATTTGCATATATGAGTCTTAAAGGCACAGCAACAAAAGCAGCTTGTTTAATTCTAAGGGATAAAGAGAGGCTGGAAAATGAGAGAAATTCATATACAACACAAATATAGACGTTTTATTAACTATCCAGAACCACCAGTGAACTTACACGAGTCTTCTGAGTTTATATGGAATGTTGATGATGGTAAAATAGTAAAAAAAATCTAAATACATTTTACTTGGGCACTATTTTGCCTTACAACGCCCTGCATGTCTCCCTCCGCCATGAATGGATTAAAATGAATGGATTAACAAGACTTTTTAGGCCAAAACATTCATCAAAAAACTATCGTAAAACAGTGTCTCAGTCATCAGGCAGTGAATTCATAACCATTTCATGTAGCAACTTTCTGTGAAGGAGCTTTTAGAGGTGGACGTCTGGTTCCTATCACCACCACTGTGAACAGTTCCGACTGTAAGTTTCTCTAGAATAGAGCGTTTCACACCAAACCACTCTGAGTGACTTTATTGACATCTCAACCCTTTAATTATATGGAACTTTTGAAGAATTGGTGGAGTTCCCCTTTAAGATGCCAGCACACCTATTGCACGTATTTAGCACTTTATAACCAAGATTACCAGGTGAGCTGTAAAAGAGCGAAAACGTGAGCTGGGATTGGGTTCGGCAGGTTAACTCTTGGGCCACACGTGTCCCTCTGACTGCTGTTATCACGGTTTTATGTTCACACATGGCCAAAGAGTCCAGTCACACCTCTGTTCTTATCTGCTCTGTTGGGAGGATGCAGGAGAGAGGCCGTATATCACTAAGCAGTGTGCGCTGAACAGCCTGCCTATCTGTAAATTATAGCAGCTGTAAAATCACACTTTTTACAGGAGGTCAAAGTTCACTGTTTCTGCAGAATTCACCTCCAGCCCTCGCCTGGATCACCCGGCTCTGACATGCAAGGGTCTGTTTTATGGAGAACGTAGTGTTGTAAAAGCATGAGTGATGATAAAGTGCAGACCAGCTCCGCTCCCGGAACTTTTGTTTATAAGACTCAAATTGTAGTAAGTGCTGTCTGAATGGTGATAAAAACACACATATCCCAGAACACCACACTCTAAACTTTGTAACAGTTCAGGAGGGAAAAGGATTATTAGACAGAAACTCCTAGGCCTAAGAAATAAGTCAGCTTCTTATACGTGTGCTGGATTTTACTTCTCAAGTAGGTACAGGGTGATTCTAAAAGATTCATCCGATTTCATAGCGCCATATTTTTATAACCGTGAGGTGCCTAGGAACCAATCACAATCCAATGGTAAGAGGGGGTCATAGAGTTTCTGACTGTCAGTGGAAGACGGCTCCCTTCAGTCTGAGAGGAGATGAGACCCCTGAGCAGAAAGCGTTCTGCGTTCTCCACTTCAATAAGAGTGAATCCGTCATAACTGTGCAGTGTGATTTACGTCAGCAGTGAAGCTCCAACAGCTCAGAGCGTTCGTCGCTGGCTCCACAACACTGGATGATCTCCGAAATCGCACTGAAAGAGCCGTGAGTGCAGCGACACCCGACACGCTCAATCCAGTATGGGATGAGTTTGACTATGGTGTTGATGTTGTCTGTACAGCTGGAGGAGGTTCATACTGAGACCCTGTACAATTACATAATACACTTTATGCTCATTTAACCCATTTACAGTTTACTGTATTGTTCTGTAATGATTTACAAGTGAAATAAATCTTTTTGAAATGAATCTTTTTTAATCACCCTGTATTTGACCTGTAATGTTATTTAGTCCAGCAGTTCATCCTGTGTCACCTTTCAGAATCTTGCTAAATGAAGCACTGGGTCTCGATGGCTTGTTGTTTTGTCACAGTATTTCTACTGCAGAATCAATCAGTAAGTCCTACTGCTATCATGAGCCATAGACCTTTGATGGGAAATAATGAAAGCAGAGTTCATCATGTTTGTGAGTTTAGGCCATGCTGTCAACATAAGGTTGAAGTATGAGAAGAGACTGTATGATGGCAGGAGGGAAGAGAACACTAAAAAACATTACATTATTGGTTAATACACGTGTTGTGTGATGTAATAAGATGCTTTAGAGGCAAAAGTCTTAACATTTTGATGACAGATTAAGGGAAAAACTAGAGTTTTCTATTTTAATTGATAATATATGATATTATTGTGCTTAATATGACCAGCAACGTGAAATAATAGCTTTGCTGCAGGAACAACACTCTGCATCACTTTAATGGGAATGGGAGGGGATAAACTGCTAATGGGTGGGGCTAAACTGCTGTAGGCTGAATGGGAGGGGCTACACTGATGTAGGCTAATTGGGTGGGGCTAAACTGCTGTAGGCTGAATGGGTGGGGCTAAGATGCTGTATGCTGAATGGGAGGGGCTACACTGATGTAGGCTAATTGGGTGGGGCTAAACTGCTGTAGGCTGAATGGTGGGGCTAATCTGTTGTAGGCTTAATGGGTGGGGCTAAACTGCTGTAGGCTGAATGGGTGGGGCTAAACTGCTGTATGCTGAATGGGAGGGGCTAAGCTGCTGTATGCTGAATGGGAGGGGCTACACTGATGTAGGCTAATTGGGTGGGGCTGCTGTAGGCTGAATGGGGGGCAATCTGTTGTAGGCTTAATGGGTGGGGCTAAGCTGCTGTAGACTGAATGGGCAGGGCTTAACTACTGTAGGCCGAATGGGTGGGGCTTACCTGTTGTAAGATTAGTGGGTGGGGCTAAATTGCTATAGACTGAATGGGTGGGGCTAAATTGCGGTAAGCTGAATAATCAGTCATATAGATGCGACATCATAATCCTGAGTTCATAATGGCCGGTAGTAAACAATGTTTAGAAACCTTAACCATGTTTACATACTACCTAAACTAAAAAAAGCAAGGAAAATTCAGTTTTTGTCATAAAACCTTATAATAACCTTATAATAAAATTTTCCATGAATGTAAGAATGAACCTGTATTGCTATAAACGGTCTATACAGAAGAAAGAAGTCCAGGACCAAAGTCACTGCTTGCAGTTCTAAGAGCTAAATGCTGTCCGAGTGTTTATCCGGTTCCTCCGGCTGGAATCCCCGGGGGCTACAGTGCCCTAGTTCAGTGCGTTTGGGGTCCTTCACCTTGTCTGCAGATTCTGGTTCTTTTCTTCATTCATGGCTTTCAGAACCGTGGAATGAGGTTAGTTATGAATATTAATGCAGTTTTAAAGGGGATGTCAGGCCACCTGACTGCCCTTCACAGCTCTTAGTGGGAACACTTTGGGTAGCGTGTGCCAAAGGGGCCGATTCTAATTTTTTCCTTTTTTCAAATTTCACTTTGTGTAAACTGGAACAGAATAACATTGAGGAAATCTGCAAAATAAGCATTTGTTCATTATTAAACTGAGGCTGTCACAATTAATCAGTAACATCTGCATAACTCAGTGTGTGAGACGTAAACAGAGAGATTCAGAGTGGTTTGGTGTGAAATGGTTCAGATGTCTTTACAGTGGTGGTGATAGGAACCAGGGGTCGCCATGACTACAACACAAATATAGACATTTTATTTACTATCCAGAACCACCAGTGAACCTACACGAGTCTTCTGAGTCTATATGGAATGTTGATGATGGAAAATAGTGGAAAATCTGAAATAACAAGTTTTCTTTGGGGACTATTTTGCCTCACAGCTCCCTGCATATTATGTATCCCTCCACCATGAATGGAGTTTAAAGCCAAAATCTTCTCAAAACTATCATAAAACAGTGTCTCAGTCATCAGGCAGTGAATTCATAACCATTTCATGTAGTAACTTTCTGTGAGGGAGCTTTTAGAGGTGGACGTCTGGTTCCTATCACCACCACTGTGAACAGTTCTGACTCTAAGTTTCTCTAGAACAGAGCGTTTCACACCGAACCACTCTGACCGACTCTGTTTACATCTGAACCACTTAATTTTGTGGAAAATTTGAAAATCCCTATTAAAATGCATCTTCTTGATGAATCAGCTGTGAAATTGGCAGTAATGCATATTTTGAGTTGTTGCTGCTCTCTCACAGTACAAAGCAGATCCTGATGGACTCGATTATATGCATTTATATTGCACATTTGAATATCTTTTTAAAGTATTTATGAATCATTGAAAGGCTCTGCTTGGTTTGTTATTGTTCTATAAAGTCAATTTTTATGTTTGGCTCTTTAAAAATATTGTTATTACCAAAATACTCATCAAATAAACAGCAGATCACTAAACCACCCATGAAATTAACAGTGACAGGCCTACACACTACAAAAAGACACTTCTTCAGGGGTTCTTTAGCGAAAGGAATTGTTCTATTTAGAACCATGAGCTCTATATAGAACCATTTCATGCTCGGTAGTTCTTTGCGTGGTGAAACTGTTCTTCATATTGACTGAGAATGTGTTGTATATGGTTCTATACAGAACCTTTTTGGTAATGATTCTATGTGGCACCAAAAAGGGTTACACGCTTGATATTGTATCAACAGCAGAACCCTTTCTGATGCTATATAGAACCATATATAACACATTCTCTATCAATCTGAAGACTCATATCACCATTCAAAGAACTATTAAGCATGCAAATGGTTCTATATAGAACTCATGGTTCTAATTAGGTCCAGAACCCTTGAAGAACCATCTTTTTTAAGTGTTTGTTGATTAATGAACCTTCGTGGTCTCAGAAAATGGGCTGTTTGTGTGAACAGCATGCAGCGGTTTACAACATGAACAAACACTGTTTGCAAACCGTCCAATTACTGAGATATGCATCAGTGTATTCGTGCTTTCTCTGTTTATTTGGTGAAAAAACGTCCGTCTCCGTTCTCCTTAATGATCAGAACGCTGGAGGCAGTGTACGAACTCTGTTCTGTACCATCACAAAGAGCGGCAGCAGAGACAGACAGCTGTATGCCATCATTAGCCCGATTACACTGGACTGCAGTTAGGAAAACACAGTTTCACCGCTGTATCAACACACAGACGGACGTTCGGTCTTACTTACAACACGACTGTATAATTACACGTCCAAAAGCTTCCAGACAGCCATACAAATCAATGACTTCAGCTGCTTTAAGGACCCATTACTGCCGTTCAGTTGTGCAGCTTGTAGAATCTCCATAGAGGAGCACTGACCAATAGAGTGGGACACTCTACGGCAGCCTATGGCCACCATGCCCAATGGCGAGCGTGAGCTAGAGGGGTATTAAGCAGAGGTGAAGTCAAAGTCGAGTCCCAAGTCTTTCTCAATTTTCTCGGGTTTAGTCATCAAATTCGTGACTTGAGTCGGACTCGAGTCCAAGTCATATGACTCGAGTCCGGCTCGAGTCATGAATTTGATGACTTTAGACGTCAACAAATCCGTCAAATTCGTCAAAGTCATCAAATTCGTCATTCTTTAAAGTCATCAAATTCGTGACTTGAGTCGGACTCGAGTCCAAGTCATATGACTCAAGTCTGGCTCAAGTCACGAATTTGATGACTTTAGACCCGAGGAAACTGAGAAGACTAGGGACTCTACTTTGACTTCAACGCCAGTGACTCGGACATCAAATTCGTGATGCTCGCCATTGGACTCAATAGTCTTGAGTCAGACTCGAGTCCAAGTCATATGACTAAAGTCCGACTCGAGTCACGAATTTGATGACTTTAGACCCCAGAAAATCGAGAGAGACTTGGGACTCAACTTTGACTTCAACACCAGTGACTCGGACATCAAATTTGTGACTTGAGTCAGACTCGAGTCCAAGTCATATGACTCGAGTCCGACTCAAGTCATGAATTTGATGACTTTGGACTCAAGGAAATCGAGAAAGACTAGGGACTCGACTTTGACTTCAACACCAGTGACTTGGACATCAAATTCGTGACTTGAGTCAGACTCGAGTCCAAATATGATTCTTCAGACTGATGGAGAATGTGTTGCAAATGGTTCTATATAGCAGCAAAAAGGGTTCTGTTATGATGTCAAGCTTGTAACAAGTGAACCCTTTTTGGTGCTTCTTTGGTCCTTTTTCAAAACGTTTCTATATTAAAGAAAATGGTTCTGTTAAAACAGTGAGTTCTATTTAGAACCATTTCGTGCTTAAATGGTTCTTTGCATGGTGACATCATTCTTCAGATTGATAATTGATGGAGAATGTGTTGCATATGGTTCTGTATAGGAACATTTTGAATGGTTCTAGCACCAAAAAGGGTTCCTCTCTTGTTACCAGCTCGACATTGTAACAATAGCAGACCTTTTTGATGCCATATAGAACCATATACAACACATTCTCCATCAATCTGAAGAGCCATTTTACCATGCAAAGAACCATGCAAATGGTTCTTAATAAGGCTCATGGTTCTAATTAGATCTAGAATCTTTGAAGAACCATCCTTTTTAACTGTGTACTTTAAGTGTCTGTTGATTAATGAACTTTTGTGGTGGCAGAAAATTCGGAATAAAAGCATCGACTTTACTAAAGAACCCTTGAAGAACCATTGTTTTTAAGAGTGCACCCTTTCAGATACAAGGTTCTTTATTGTTTTCACAGTGACACAAAGCGAGTCCTACACAAGCACTCGCGCTGATATCTAGCAGAGAACGGTCAGCTCCAGGCCTGTTTCCAGCAGTGGTCAGATAATGCAGTAAAGGCCTGTTATTTACTTTCCTGTGTATCCCTCGGGTCACTGGTGTGACATCACTACTGTCTCATGATGCCGGGTATCATCCAGCCTGCAGACACACATAAAATAAACAACAGGAGTGCAGAAATCTGAGGTACGGAGCAAACATGGCAGAGACACCATGAGCTAAACACCACACACACACACACACACACTCACACACACACACACACACACTCACACACACACACACACACTCACTCACACACACACACACACACACACACACACACACACAAAGAGAGAAACACAAAGATCTAAAGAGACAAACCGAAGATCAGACAGCCGTTTAGACAGCCGGGGTTCAGAAGCGCCTGCTCATCCACTGGGTTTTGTTGCTGACAGTGATTCATAAAGAAACGGAGAAAAAGTGCATGTAGGAGAGAAAGAGAGGTGCTTTTGTCTCTCTCCTGTTTTTGTCGGTGCGTACTTTAAGGGAGAGATTACAGTCTGAACTTAAGCGACAAAGTAAGAGATGAAGCGATGAAGACGGAAACTACAACCTCCACATAGATGAAGACACGCAACTGCGTCATTCTACAGAAACGTTTAGAGACACACCGATCAGGCATAACATTATGACCACCTCCTTGTTTCTACACTCATTGTCCATTTTATCAGCTCCACTTACTGTATAGGTGCACTTTGTAGTTCTACAGTTACAGACTGTAGTCCATCTGTTTCTCTAATACTTTGTTAGCCCCCTTTTACCCTGTTCTTCAGTGGTCAGGACCCCCATGGACCCTCACAGAGCAGGTACTATTTGGGTGGTGGATCATTCTCAGCACTGCAGTAACACTGACGTGGTGGTGGTGTGTTAGTGTGTGTTGTGCTGGTACGAGTGGATCAGACACAGCAGTGCTGCTGGAGTTTTTAAACACCTCAGTGTCACTGCTGGACTGAGAATAGTCCACCAACCAAAAACATCCAGCCAACAGCGTCCTGCGGGCAGCGTCCTGTGACCACTGATGAAGGACTAGAGGATGACCAACACACACTGTGCAGCAGCAGATGAGCTATCGTCTCTGACTTTACATCTACAAGGTGGACCGACAAGGTAGGAGTGTCTAATAGAGTGGACGGTGAGTGGACACAGTGTTTAAAAACTCCAGCAGCACTGCTGTGTCTGATCCACTCGCACCAGCACAACACACACTAACACACCACCACCACGTCAGTGTTACTGCAGTGCTGAGAATGATCCACCACCCAAATAGTACCTGCTCTGTGAGGGTCCATGGGGGTCCTGACCACTGAAGAACAGGGTAACAAAGTATCAGAGAAACAGATGGACTACAGTCTGTAACTAGAACTTTGTAGAACTACAAAGTGCACCTATATAGTAAGTGGAGCTGATAAAATGGACAGTGAGCGTAGAAACAAGGGGGATATTTTCCCATTTGAGTGAAACATCAATAAGAACTCTTTTTGATGCTTATTATAGATTATAAGTAGATTATACATTTTGTACAACACTTTCTGATGGTGTGTGTTTTATACTATACTTAGATGAATTTGTTTCTCACCAAATGGAGTTTATTTCTTGGAAACTGCAAGATTACAGAGCCTGGATGGGAAAAAATGACCTCAAAAACTCCTCAAAAAAAAGGAAAGGAGTTCTGCCAGCTTCTGTCTGAGATTCAACTGCTGTTCTTGCTGCACTGCGGAGGAATTACGCTTTGAGAAAGCACTAGTTAAAAAGGCAGTAACATTACAACAGTGCTCAGGTTGGACCTGTTTTATTCATCAACATCAGCTACATGACCTAAATAAAGCTGTACACCAGAAAACATTTAACCGCTTAAAATCCCAGGCTTCTGACAGACTAAGGCTCATTATTCAATAACAACAGGGACCTCAATGAAAACTGGCTGAGCTGTTCTCAGGTTATAGAAGTGTGTAATAAAACTAGCCATTGAAGGGGGTAAAGTAAGGATGCTGCTCAGTCTAAACTGAAAAGAGGATTAAAAACATTGTACGAATGTTTAAATCTCAGAGTTGTCCATCTGTCTGACCTCTGGTTGTCTGGTCCTCTGAATGAACACACTTTTCATCCTTTATGCTTAGAAAACTGTTTGTCCCAGCCATTTTGGTCCAGTGTCAGTCCAGAGTGTGTGTCTGTCTGATCTCTTTGTGGATGATTTCTCTACGCTTTCCACTCACACAGCTTTAGTAAAGCTTTGGTAGCTTTGGTAAAGAGAGGACAAAAACTGGGGTACATATTGGATGAGAATTGGACAAAAGATTGAGCAAGAATTGGGATAAAGAGTGGACAAAAACTGGGGTATATGTTGGATGAGAATTGGACTACAGATTGGACAAAGATTTGGGTAAAGAGTGGACAAAAATTGGCGTACATATTGGATGAGAATTGGACTAAAGATTGGGCAAGAATTGGGATAAAGAGTGGACAGAAATTGGGGTATAAGTTGGATGAGAATTGGACTACAGATTGGACAAAGATTTGGGTAAAGAGTGGACAAAAAGTGGCGTACATATTAGATGAGAATTGGACTAAAGATTGGACAAGAATTGAGATGAAGAGTGGGCAAAAATTGGGGTACCTATGGGATGAGAATTGGAGTACAGATTGGACAAGAATTGGATAAAGTGTGGACAAAAATTGGGGCACTGATTGGATGAAAATTGGACAACAGATTGGAAAAGAGTTGGATAAAGAGTAGACAAAAATTGGGGTACAGATTGGATCAGAATTGGGCTACCAGTGTCACTGCCAGGTTGAGAGTGGTCCACCACCCAAAAATATCCAGACAAGATTGGCTCTGTGATCAGAAATTGACCACTGATGAAGAGCTATAGGATGGTCAACACGAACTACGCATTAACAGATGTGCTTTAGTCTCTAACTGGACACCAGCAAGTGACCAGTAAGAGTGTAATCCAATAATGTATTAAAGGGTCGGAATGGTATAATATCTAACTGGCTCTTTCTGAGCTGGCTGGGTTTGTGTTTGTAGTCCAGCCAGGCTAAGCTCATTTAGTGTGGTCAGCACACTCAGCCATGTTAATGACATCAAAAGATTACAGCCTCTCTTTCCAAGGTCAGACACAGACAACATCCCAGAAACTGCATCTCCACATCAGCAACTTTTCAGGAAGGCTTCCTAGGAATCAGCTATACGGTCATTTGGGTTCAGCCGCTTCAGGTTTTTTGGTCCTGGTGAATTGATAAATGAGAAAAAATGAAAGGCCACAAGTGTTTCCTCTAAAATGAAGGGTATTGATGGTGAGTTTGTCCTCCTTAAACTACTCTTCTGGGAAGGCCTTACTCTAGATGTTGGGACATTGCTGTGAGGATTTGATTGAGCATTAGTGAGGTCGGGTACTGATGTTGGATACTCAGTTCTGGAACTCCAACTCATCCCAAAGGTATTGGATGGAGCTCCATCACTCCAGAGAACACAGTCACACTGCTCTACAGCCCAATGCTGGGGGGCTTTATATCCCTCTAGCCCATGCTTGGCACTGGGCATGGTGACTTTAGGATCTCCAGAGCATCTCATTCTAATGGTCAATGCTTTTCTGTGGAGTTTATACCAGCTGAGTGCACCTTAAAGTAGCTTCATTCCAGACCTGTTTGACTTGGGAGACCCTACCAGGAGCATACTGCTCCAGACGACTTAGCTCGGAAGATCCCTAGACCACACAAGCCCTTCCGCCATGACAAGGCCCCGATCCAGGAAGGAATCCACAGCCCTATCTGGATTAAGTGGTTTAATAAGCTGATGATGATGCTGATGATAAGAAAGCACCCTGAATGGAACCGAAATAAAATTTTAGAGAAAGAGACAGTGAGAGAGAGAGAGAGAGAGAGAGAGAGAGAGTTACAGAAAGAGTTATAGATGTAATATAAGGGTGTTTATGCTAATGATGCTCTCGTTTTCTTCAGAGCATCATCTTAATCACTCCTAGTGCCAAATAAACGACCCCTCGCTGCGGTTTGGGTTAAAGTGATCTCATCTCTAAGTGTGCAAATCTCCATCTCTCATTGTCTGTGTAACTCTGTGCAATGCCAACTCAATTACCCCCCGTCTGCGCCTTTCACCCCCCCGCTGCCTGGCCTCCCGTCACCATGGAAACACCGACCAGGCAATTACAGCGGGCGCCTTTTCTGAATGCATCTATTTATTCATCCACAGAGTGAGGGATAGGGGAAGAGGAAGAGAGGGATGAGTGCAGGGAGGGAGGGATGCTGTGGGGTCCTGTGGAGAGAAGGATGAGTGTGGCACAGTCTTTCGCTTCACTAGTGTCTGAACGACAGACTGCAGTGTCATGCATTTCATCATCATCATCATCGGTATCACCATCATCATCAGCTGCAGCAACATTAGCATTAGCATCATCAGCCAAGTCAGCAGCAGCAATAGCATTAACATTAGCATCAGCATTAACATAATGATCACCATTATCATCACCATCTTGAACAGCACAAACTTCAGCATCATCTTCATAATCATCATCATCCTCATTACCATCATCCTCTACATCAGCAGGATCAGCAGCGACGCCATAATTCATCTCATCGTCATCTTCATTATTGTCATTAGTGTCATCAGTATCAGAACGAACGTCATCACATATCATCATTACCACACATCATCAGCAGCAGCCGCTCTATCAAAATGATCAACAACAGCATAAGCTACACCATCAGCAGCAGCAACACTATCATCACCTTCATGATCATAAGCATCAGCAGTAGCATCTGCTTCATCATTAGCAGCTCCATTTTTATGATTATCAGCAGCAGCATCAGCTTCATCATCATCATCACACAGCATCAGCTTCAGCTTCATCATCATCATCACACATTGCAGCATCATGATCAGCAACAGCATCACACATCATCAGTATCATCACAGCATCAGCATCATCACACAGCATCATTATCATCATCATCATCACACAGCATCAGCTTCAGCTTCATCATCATCATCATCACACATTAGCAGCATCATGATCAGCAACAGCATCATCACACATCATCAGTATCATCACAGCATTAGCATCATCACACAGCATGAACATCAGCTTCATCAGCATCATCACACATCATCAGCACAGCATCATCACAGTATCAGCATCATCACAGCATCAGCACAGTATCATCACAGCATCAGTGCCATTACACAGCATGAGCATCAGCTTCATCATCATCACACAACATCAGCACTAGCACCATTGCAGCATCAGCACCAGCAGCAGCATTACAGCATCATCATTGTCATCACACATCATCAGCATCAGCATTATCACATTATCAGTATCATCACAGTATCTTCACACATCATCAGCATCATCACAGCATCATCACATGTCATCAGCATCAGCATCATCACAGTATCATCACACATCATCAACATCAGCGTCATCACATTATCATCATCACAAAACATCAGCATCAGCGTCATCACATTATCAGTATCAGCATCATCACAATATCAGCATCATCACACAACATAAGCCTCAGCTTCATCATCATTACACAACATCAGCACTAGCATCATTGCAGCATCAGCATCATCACAGCATCAGCACCAGCAGCAGCATTACAGCATCATCACACATCATCAGTATCATCACAGCATCAGCATCATCACACAGCATGAACATCAGCTTCATCAGCATCATCACACATCATCAGCACAGCATCATCACAATATCAGCATCATCACACATCATCAGTATCAGCATCATCATCATCACACATCATCAGTATCAGCATCATCATCATCACACATCATCATCATCATCATCAGCAGCAGAATCATCTTATATGAATTCTGAACTTGATTGGGGATACCAGTATGACACCAGTGCTATTTTTCCTTCTTCAGTTTAAAATCTGCAAACCTCACTGTGTGGAATCACTTCTTTATGCACAGTAACATGAGGCTGAACAGAGTCAGAGAAAGAAAGTCAGAGAAGGAAAGTGGGTGAGACAGAGAAAGAGATTATTTCTGTGTCCTCAACAGAAGCTCTTAATGCATTACCCTGAGGACAGAAGGGACTCTAAGCTCTTTGTCTTTGGCCGGAGATTTCTCTGATGCTGATTAGAGACAGAACAGGCCCAGAGCAACACACTCAGCCACTGACTGCAAACAAGAACACAGTCTATCTCTGACCATCAGAAAAGAGGAAAAGAAACAGAACACAGAAAACACAAGGAAAATCTCTACAAGATAAAATCTCTACATGTAATGTGAAAACAGCCCACGCTGAGACCTTTGATTGTGCACACTACAGATTTCAATACACCATCGAAACATCCAACAAATGGACTGAATGAAGAATGAAGGGTTTCCGGCGTGATGGTCAGTCCTTGGTGATTTCCTGAGTGTCCATTGGTCAGTTTCACACAGAATGTAGACGGACACATGAATCCACCAGTTCCACACGGTGAGAGGCAGATGACGTGTATCTCAGCCCCTCTTCATAGGCTCATAACTCCGGATGTGAGTCTTGTATGATCTCGTGATAAGATGGAATGGAAAGGGTGACTCTACAGATTCAGGAAGTGTTTGAACTGGATTTCAGTGCTGGATCATCACAAAGATACAGAGATACAGAAAAGAAACATTGAATTTGACTCACGGGTGAGTTTGCAGAACCAGGTAAGTGTGAGGTACAAACTCCAAAGTACTTATTTAAACAAAGTAATTATTTGGAGTAACCAAGACAGTTTGACTAAATAGCCCTGACTTGCCCTGCAGGCTCTAGTTTTTACTATTATTATGTTTATTATTACATATTATTATATATTTATTGCTTTGAACAATGTCTAGAACCTTTTAGGTATTTCATTCTTACCTAGTTAGACTCTCTGGTTGCTTACCCTCCCATTTTACCCAAAATACTTACCCAACACCCTGTTCCACACACAAACCAGTGATAAGTAAAATAAAAGCCTGGAGACGAGACGGGGTGTGTGGAGTCAGTACAGCTTAGAACATATCATTTCAGTGGATTATGGTTCAGTTATGTTCCCTGACTAAAGGGACTGAGATGGACCCTTGAGGGTCCCACCAAGACCAAGACCAACACCTTAATAAACTCCCCATGTGTGTTCTGTACAATGCAGTGATACAAAAATACATATAGAACCTGAACATTGATGTATCATCACACCCAATAAACAGTAGTCCATAGTAAACAGTGTGGACACCGAGTGTAAAAGCCATTGCTTAAGCCTGTGTGTAGTTTATGTCTCTCTCCCTCTCTCTTATTTGCAACAGCTCAAATGTTTCACAACTACGCTTATAAAAAAAACCCTTTATAGCCAAACATAGTCTATAAAATGTCTCTCACTCTTTACTAAACACAACTGCTTCATTGTCTCCCTGAAACTGACCTCAGACCACCCATGAACACCTCATCGCTGTAACTATAAACAACGAGCAATTTGAGGCTTCTGCCAGGCGAATGGAAAGCTACAACTCTAAAAGCTATTACACTCCAGAGAGCAGTTTAGCTGTCATGCCTTAATAGCTCCATCGTAATTACTGAGCTGGACACAATTTATGTGGAGAGTCCCCTAGAGATTGCCAGCACATGCTGTCAGAACTGGCCAGGACAGGTCTGACCAAGATTCACCATCCTTTTTTAAAGACAGGTTTATTTTTTGCCAAATTATGTTATCAGAATCCTGCCTTCCGCTTAATGGCTGCTGGGATAGGCTCCATCTCCCCCCCACCCCCGCGACCCAGAAGGATAAGCGGCTTAGAAAACGTGTGAGTGTGTGTGTGTGTTATCACAAACTAAAAACAGCCAATTGAAAAAGAGCTCTTTGGAAGGGAGCTGGGAGGGAGTAATGCGCTCACCAGCTGCCAATTTAACTCAATTGCCACCAAAAATGTCACACAAGTACACTTTTGCCATGGGAGCTGAGTGAGATGTAAGCAAAGCAGTTCAGAGCAGTTTGGCGTGAAATAATCCATTGTAGATGTCTTTACAGTGGTGGTGATAGGAACCAGGTGTCGCCATGACTACAACAAAAACACAGACATTTAACCGCCTAAAATCCCAGGCTTATTACATACTAAGGGTTATTATTCACTTATTCCAGTTTACATTACTTGAGCTATTTTAGGTTACAGACGTTTGTGATAAAACTTTGGACCCGCCGGTGGACCTTGGCCATCGAAAGGGTTCATTTATTCACTAATTCATTCATGTGCCATAGCAATGCCCCAGCGGCACCTTAGCAACCACCTGGGTTACCTGGGGGATTTCATATTAAACGATCAAAAAGATTTGATTACATCTTTACTGTTTTGTTCTGCAGAAACGTTGAAAAAAATTCCCCTTTAAGGCCATAAAGAACTTGTTTGTTTTAACAGGTCTGTATGAATAAAATAATCTTACTTAATTACAAACTCCAGAGAAGTTTGCTGCAGATCTCTTTGCAGACTTCAGCAGAAATACAGCTTACATGTGAACCCTGAGAAAGAAGATGGCCTTTTTTTAGTTTTGCACTGGAGTTGTGAAGCTAATGTAGCTAACAAGTAGTGGAAGCCTATGTACACTAATTAGCCCGCTGCTCACTGCATGCCTGAATCATCACATACTGGCCTCAAACAGTGTGGAGCTGTTCAGTAATTATTAATTACGCGGTTTCTGACACTGTATGACTCATTTGTATGAACACAAACTAAAATTCAGGCTTTACAATGGCTGCTACTGTTTTTAGCAATGTGACATAATTGTGATCTCATTTATGATACTTTTGATCTCATTTATGCCTGGTTAGAACTAGATCTACGGCTGAGGATTAGGCTGGGCTTAACATTAAGTTTAAGGTTGAGGTTTATATAAAGGATTGTTCTAACTCCATATCTGAACAGGTAACACTTTATTTGAAGGCTGCCTACTTAGGAACTTCATAGCACATGCATATGCTTAAATAAAGCAATACTTGAATGTTTAAAAACAGCTTATGCCAACATTCACAAGAAGACATAAGAAGTTTTCAGAACTACATGTCATTGGATTGATATAAAGGGTCTTAAACTAAAGTGTTTGACATTTGTCCCATTTATAACGCTGTTATGAAGTAGCATTCCCAAGTCATTGGGGGCCACATGTCAGGAAGATTGTTCATACACATTTTTCCATTTGCATGAATGTACATAATCCCATACAAAACATCTGAAAGTAGAAATAACCTTGGTAAGATGTTACTTCAGGAAAAGGAAGCTTACTGTTTATTTCTACTTTACAAAAATAAAAAAATAAAGTTATGATTTTGGCTTGAAAAAGGTCTCTTACTTTTCTTCGGTTTATTATTTTATGGTTTTTGTTACCGTTTTTACAGGTTGCAACAAGCTAGAACCAAAAACTTTGCAGGATCGTAGAACCTACATAGCAACTGTGTGCTTGTGATTTTGGGACCGATCACAGTTTTAGTACAGTGTTCACTTAAGTACATTTTATGTCCCCACATAATAAAATGAAGGATGAAATGTTGAGAAAATTCAAAGTTAACTGGCACAAAAGATGTTACTCTCACACTGACCCTCATAGACATTAAACACAGACTCTCACACATACTAGCACAAATATATACACACATATTAGCAACCACCTGGGATACCATGGCAACAGCCTAACAAAACCTGAGCAACCACTTGGGATAACATAGCGATGGCTAAGCAACAACTTAGCAACCACATGGAATACCATAGCAATGCTGTGGCAACACCTTAGCAACCACATGGGAAACCATAGCATGACCTAGCAACACCTTGGCAACCACCTGGGATACAGTAGCATTGGACAAGCAACACCTTAGCAACCACCTGAGATACTATAGCAATGCCCTGACAACACTTTAGCAACCATATGGGGAACCATATCAATTACCTAGCAACACCTTAGCAACCACATCAGATACCATAGCAAAAGCATAGTAATATCTTAGCAACCACATGGAATACCATAGCAATGACCAAGCAGCACCTTAGCAACCAAATGGAATACCATAGCATTGCCCTGACAAACTTTAGCAACCACATGGAGAACCATAGCATGACCTAGCAACACCTTAGCAACCACCTAAGATGTAGTAACATTGGACAAGCAACACCTTAGCAACCACATGGAATACCATAGCATGACCTAGCAACACCTTAGCAACCACCTAAGATGCAGTAACATTGGACAAGCAACGACTTAGCAACCACATGGAATACCACAGCAAAGCCCTGGCAACACCATGTTGCATTGCAATTACCGGCATAAGCTGCTCATATTCAAGCACTGCTTTATATGTTGTTCAGTGCGTAGGAGTTATGAAGGCCCTTGTAGGCACCCTTCAGATAAAGTGTTGCCCCTCGACATCAGCAGTAATTAAGCAATGAGGAAGTTGCAGACACACATCAACACATACATTTTCTGCCTTGCTTGTCTTGAGCATCTCTCAGTGCTCCACACTTCCTTTCACCAACACGCTTCACTGCCACTCTGTTCACCTACAACAATCAGCACAAAACAAATGGCTCGATAATAACGAAGCTATTTTCCGGCAGCTGCCAGCAACTCGTTTGTGAAATTAAGCTTCGGCTGTGGGGGGGGGAGGGAAATGGATTTGACTCAAAATGACTCAAATTCAGAGTTAAAAGGGCAACTACTCTCCACTAAACAAACCAGTAACACAGAGGAAGAGGAGAGGAGACCAAACGGCAGCCGTTTCAGCGCTATCGGCTATGAATACTGCAACAGTACAAATGCCAAGCTGAGCAAAGCCAGAGTCTTTAATACGCCTGCATCCCTCAGGAAGAACCTGGTGACTCCAGTTTACACTTAAAGGAAGAAGATGTCTTATACAACACCAAGAAGAAGCAGAAAGCACAAGATAGGTTTCTAATAAAGTGGCCAGTTAGTGGAAGCACAAGTAGGTGTTTCTAATAAAGTGGCCAGTGAGTGGAAGTACTAGGTAGGCGTTTCTAACAAAGTAGCCAGTGAGTGGAAGCACAAGTAGGTGTTTCTGATAAAGTGGCCAGTGAGTGTGTTTCTAATAAAGTGGCCAGTGATTGGAAGCACAAGGTGGGTGTTTCTAATAAAGTGGCCAGTGACTGAAAGTAAAAGCAGGTGTTTCTAACAAAGTGGCCAGTGAGTGGAAGTACTAGGTAGGTGTTTCTAATAAAGTGGCCAGTTAGTGGAAACACAAGGTAGGTGTTTCTAATAAAGTGGCCAGTGAGTGGAAGCACAAGGTAGGTGTTTCTGATAAAGTGGCCAGTAAGTGGGTTTCTAATAAAGTGGCCAGTTAGTGGAAGCACAAGGTAGGTGTTTCTGATAAAGTGGCCAGTGAATGGGTTTCTAATAAAGTGGCCAGTTCTTGGAAGCACAAGGTAGGTGATTTTGATAAAGTGGCCAGTTAGTGGGTTTCTAATAAAGTGGCCAGTTAGTGGAAGCACAAGGTAGGTGTTTCTGACAAAGTGGCCAGTGAGTGGGTTTCTAATAAAGTGGCCAGTTAGTGGAAGCACAAGGTAGGTGTTTCTGATAAAGTGGCCAGTGAGTGGGTTTCTAATAAAGTGGCCAGTTAGTGGAAGCACAAGGTAGGTGTTTCTGATAAAGTGGCCAGTGAGTGCAAGTACAAAGTATGTATTTCTAATAAAGTGAACCAGCATAAACGTCTACTTCCACCAGCGCTGTCCAGCAACATGCATTAGTCAGTGAACTGGCTGTCTGCAAATGGCACCTCAGATGACACAAAATGGTTCTGGCTGAATCCCAAATCTAAACTGGGCAGAACAAGGACACTCCGGGGCAAAGACATTCCACAGAGCACCTCATCATCCGCGCAGCGGAGCAAAGCACACATTCCACTGAGCCGCTTATTAGAGTGGAGGCAGTGAGGACTTGTTTTGGAGCGACCGGCTCGCTCAGTTTGCTCTTCCTCTGACATCGTACACTTTAGAGGACGCTGCACTGAGCCCCTGGGGCTTAGGGCTTAGCGTAGCTCAGGGCTACCTTAACGTCAGCTCACCCTGGGCAAAGCTTTAGGCTAAGCGTCCTGAAAATGTTACTCATAGAACGGATCTAAAACTATGACCAATCTGACGTCGGCAGCAGTGCTGCTGATCTTCAGTGAGGACAGTGTTGAGGACTGCAGTAGCAGTCAAAGGTACAGGCGCAGCTCATTTGAATGTAGCCTTAATCTTAAAGCTGTTTTCATGTCAAGGTTTATACTTAAATGATTGAAGCTGATGTACAGGGGTGGATCCAAGGGTGGGACCCAGGGTCAAAATCTGATTGGCCTCTTAAGTTCCCCTCTGCTATCTTTCACCACTTACAAGAACGTCACTGATTGATATGCAAACTTTTCCTTTTTTGGCAAAAGTGACCATTTTGAATGTTGAACATGCAACTCGTGAATCGTGTAGATTGGACAGAATTCTGAAGAAGGATCGCCATCTCCCAGCAGTGGATCATGCTCTTTTATAAATATAGTAGTTTTAGACGTGTAAAAAAGTGGTAAAGTTGGTTTCATTTTCACAAATATGATTTCTTTCTTCAATAACTTTTGAATGGCGGTGTAAAAATGTTCATATGTGTATGAGATCATCATTTACAACCAAGACAAGCAGCTACCGCTTCGTTTTTGTCTGAAGTTGATGTCAAACATGTTGGCATTGTTATCTGGAGTGTCTGCTGAGAGTAACTGTCTACAAAGTACATCGCAAGTGGCAATCATCGGGGTCCAAGCACAACTTGCCTTATGCTGTCAGTATAGGTCTGTTGGCAGGTAGGACACCAATGGTGGGTGGAGGTTTTACTATGGCCTCTATTTTTTATTTATTGTTGAGGCAAAAGCAGATATCTGCCAAATTTTGCACACACTGACCTATTAAGTTTGGGTTGATAAGCAATAGGTTTTTAACAAAAAAGTCTAAATACCTGGAAAGCGACATTTTTTTACTTGACTTGTACTGGCATAGCTGTTGAACTCAACAAACTGAATTATTCTACCGAAATTACTTCTTTACCTGTATTTTATTCCCAGAATGCATCAGACTGCTGCTTAATTTTCATGTTTTCCCTTAAATGGCCAGTGCCCACAGACTGGCCCAAAGTTTTATTACACACTTCTATAACCTAAGAATAGCTCAGCCAGTTTGCATTGAAGTCCCTGTAGTTACTAAATAATAAACCTGGGATTTAAGGGGTTAAAATGTTCTCCTGGGGCACCAAGTCTCTAGAACCAAAAGGAGAAAAACAAAGATGGAGAATCATTACAGAGTAATACATAGAATGGGCTCTAACAGTGTGGTTGATGCTTAATAAGGTGTTCTCTTTATATGTATAGAGATATTATTGAGATAACAAATGTATTCATGGAATTATGGAGCTCCCTGAACTTGAAAGCATTTATTTGGCCCCTGAACAGAAACTATGGCCCCTTATGGTCCCATCTAAACACAAATTCTACAACCGTCACTGCTTATCTCTGAATTTATTTCTGAAGTTGATTGTCTTAATCAGGGCTGCCCAAAATGTACAAAATGTAGTTTGATTTGGCTGCCAAAAGATCAGAACAGACATATTTTCATACTACATACAACTTTTTAAATTTCTATTTCCCTTTTAAATTGTACTTTGGAAGCATTTTAGTAGCAAAATACAACATAATGCTATAAAATACATTTTAAAAACATTCTTTTGTGCATCCTATATACAATCAATGAGTGTGTATACCACATATAACCCATATAGTCAGTGAATGTATATAACATATATCTGATTGTCAGTGAGTATATATATAATATATATCTTATATACAGCCAAAGAATGTATATATCATATATATCTTATGTAGTCAGTGAGTGTATATTTCATATATCTCATATAGTCAGTGAGAGTATATATAATTTATATCCTATATACAGTCAACAAGTGTATATATCATATATATATTATATATATACAGTCGGTGGTTCAGCTCTCCTTAAATGGTGCATCAGCCAGAATCTTGTTCGAATTTTCCAGTTCCACCTTAAATGGTGCATCAGCCAGAATCTTGTTCGAATTTTCCAGTTCCACCTTAAATGTTGCATCAGCCAGAATCTTGTTCGAATTTTCCCATTCCACCTTAAATGTTGCATCAGCCAGAATCTTGTTCGAATTTTCCCATTCCACCTTAAATGTTGCATCAGCCAGAATCTTGTTCGAATTTTCCCATTCCACCTTAAATGGTGCATCAGCCAGAATCTTGTTCGAATTTTCCAGTTCCACCTTAAATGTTGCATCAGCCAGCTTCTTGTTCGAATTTTCCCGTTCCACCTTAAATGGTGCATCAGCCAGCTTCTTGTTTGAATTTTCCCTGTTCCACCTTAAGTGAATTTGTTCACAAGCGGATCTTGACCTTTCCAACATGGCAGACGCGTAGACGTATCGCCTCAGATAGAGAACAACAGGCAACGTGGCATCCAGGTATGTATATCTATGGGTCAAAGGGTCAAACTAATTAGGGTGTTGCTAAAAAGCTAAAGTTAGCATCCATTATAAAAGTACAATGCGAACTTTGCTATGCAATACAGATTAGCCTTGTGCTAGTGTGCCATAGAAAACAGAAGAACCCACAGTGCCTGGAGGAGCTCATGGCTGGATCTGCAGACTGAAGTGAAGGTGAGGTCAGCTCATGCACTGATTGCTGCTCTCCTCAAAGGTGCGTTCAGAACTCCTCACAGCTGATTAGCACTTGATGCCAATCACCAGCGCCATTCAGAGCCTAATGAAGAGACGCTCCGTTCACATGGAGACCGATTAACCAGCCTGGACTACAGAGACCCTCAGATACAGAGGAACCAGCATCCACTCCACTGTCCACATCTGGGGCAGCTGTTGAGGTGTTTGTGGGGCTTTTGTTGGGGAGAAAAATCTTGTTTTATATACAGTCAAAAGTTTGGACCCAGCTGAAGCAGCGCCAGGTCCACCAGAAATCAGATGGTTCTTCAAGGGTTCTTTATAGTAAATGGTTCTATGTAGAACTATGTACACTCAAATAACCCTTTGCATGATTAAAGGGTTCTTTGCATCATGACAGAGTTCTTCAGATTGATGGAAAATGTGCATAAATGTGCTATAGATGGTTCTATGTAGAACCCTTTTGAAAAGGGTTCTATGTAGCACCAAAAATGTTGGGGTGGAGGTAATTATAACCAATAAATGCGAACCTAGATGTATATCTGGGTCAGAACCTTGTTATATGTACACACCTGAAAAATGGTTCTTCAAGCGTTCTATAGTAAAGAAAATGGTTCCATATAGAACCATGAACACTCAAAGAACCCTTTGCATGATAAAGGTTCTTTGCATGATGAAATTGTTCTTCAGATTGATGAAGGATCTATTGCATATGGTTCTATATAGAAACTTTTTGAAAAGGGTTCTATATAGCACCAAAGGGGTTCTTCTATTGTTAAGATGTCAAGCTTCACTCTTAAAAAAGATGGTTCTTCAGTGGTTCTGTAGTAAAGAAAATGGTTTTACATAGAACTACGAACTCTCAAAGAACCCTTTGCATGATTAAAGGGTTCTTTGAGTCATCAAATGGTTCTTCAGATTGATTAAAAATGTGTATGAATGTGTTATAGACAGTTCTATATAGAACCTTTTTGAAAAGGGTTCTATATCGCACCAAAAAGGCTTCTTCTGTTGTTACAAGCTTGACATCGTAACAATAAAAGAACGATTTTGGGTGCTATATAGAACCCTTTTCAAAAAGGTTCTATATAAAATCTACAGCACATCTCCATCAGTCTGAAGAACCCTTTCATGATGCAAAGAAGCCTTTAATCACGCAAAGGGCTCTTTGAAGGTTCATGTAAAATGGTTCTATATAGAACCTTTTTCTTTACTAAAGAACCCTTGAAGAACTTAAGTGTGTACTTATAGTGCATGACAGCATTCACATGTACAATGTTCTTCTGAATAGATATCATAATGCGTCATGAAACCTGACATTATGAAGTTACTCTTGTTTTACAAAGTGTTATGCATGTAACATTCTAAGGAATTATGCACACTATGCCAAGCATTATGAGGCATTATGTTTGCCATGTAAAGCCTTATGAATGCATTTATTAAGCATTATGAATACAGGATTCACGGGAAGTGTTACTGAAACACATTTGTTTCTCTTAAGAACTTTTTAATCAATGGTTCTTTTTTTAAGTTTAAGGAAAATCCACATAATGTGAAGGCCCTAAACCAATTGAATGGTTTTCCTAGAACCCAGTGTTTTGTAGAATATTGTTGCTGTCCAATGAAAACCATGTATCTCCATTTTTGGTGATTTTTACTTTTCTGCATCATTTGAGCTCAACGGATGTCTGTTACATTGTATGAAAATGTTTATGACCATTGTACCAATAAAAATGCCCCAAAATTCCTTAGAATAAAATCTCTTTTCATTGACTTACATTGAAAGTAAAGAGTGTTTTTGCCTTCTCCTGTAAAGTTACTATTTTGGAGATATTTGTTTTTTGTAGGACAGCAACGATATGCAAACACCTAATATACAAATGATCATCTCATATAACACTGTTTTGTCTGTATTTTAATATATTAAGGCTGTAAAAGACTTTGGCTCAACGTTGGTTGTTTATTTCAGACTCGAGAAGCTGCAAACGTCCTTGCAGACATCAGCAAAAATACAGCTTATATGTGGAGCTGAACTGACCTGCATTGGTATAGAGATTCGAGTTAAACTGCTGAGTGCAGAAATTGCTTTGGGAATGTGCTACTTTCAGAACTACAAACTCAAAAAAGTTGTGTCTACAAAGACAAGATCTTTAATGTTTTCAGTAAGTAACTTTATTGTTTTTGTATATATACACCGATCAGGCATAACATTATGACCACCTCCTTGTTTCTACACTCATTGTCCATTTTATCAGCTCCACTTACTATATAGGTGCACTTTGTAGTTCTACAGTTACAGACTGTAGTCCATCTGTTTCTCTGATACTTTGTTAGCCCCCTTTTAGCCTGTTCTTCAGTGGTCAGGACCCCCATGGACCCTCACAGAGCAGGTACTATTTGGGTGGATCATTCTCAGCAGTGCTGCTGGAGTTTTTAAACACTGTGTCCACTCACTGTCCACTCTATTAGACACTCCTACCTTGTCAGTCCAACTTGTAGATGTAAAGTCAGAGACGATAGCTCATCTGCTGCTGCACAGTTTGTGTTGGTCATCCTCTAGTCCTTCATCAGTGGTCACAGGACGCTGCCCACAGGACGCTGTTGGCTGGATATTTTTGGTTGGTGGACTATTCTCAGTCCAGCAGTGACACTGAGGTGTTTAAAAACTCCAGCAGCACTGCTGTGTCTGATCCACTCAGACCAGCACAACACACACTAAACACACCACCACCACGTCAGTGTTACTGCAGTGCTGAGAATGACCCCCCACCCAAATAGTACCTGCTCTGTGAGGGTTCATGGGGTCCTGACCACTGAAGAACAGGGTAACAAACTGTAGAGCTACAAAGTGCTCCTATACGGTCAGTGGAGCTGATAAAATGGACAACGAGCGTAGAAACAAGGAGGTGGTCAGAATGTTATATATGTGTATATGGAGGTTAAAGCATAGTTCGGAGACAAATGAATGTAGCTAACAAGTAATGACAGCTTATTAACTATGTAATTAGCTATTTACTCTGAAGTAGTGAGGCTGTGCCAAACACTAACAAAACTGAAGACCTATAATATTATAATATCTATGTTATATAGATATATTATATCTATAGCTATAATGTACCTGTATACCTAAAATGATTATGCACACAGTGTTAGAAACCGCATAATCAACAATAATGTGGTGTAAATTTGATCGATTTTGTTGCAAAACTGTTACTTTAAGGTCTGATTCTCACTGCAGGCTGGATGGGCCGCTCTGAAAATGTGTTTGCTCTCTAAACTAATTGTCCACTTGCAGCGGCCGGTCTGTGTGGGGTCGAGTGTTCGAGATAAAGTCCTGCTGCTCTCTCTAATCCTCAGATCTGAGCAGATTGTCCTCAAGCTTTCATCAAGATCCTGACGAGGACCTTCACACAGAGCCTGGCAGCTAACATCGATCAGAACATGCTAATTCACACTGTCCAGCTCTCTCTGCCTCCCCTCCACTCCTCTCTCCCTGACCTGTCCTGTCATTTCTCCCTCGCCCGCTCTGCACACCTGACACTAATCACCAGCTGCTCAGAATCGACCTGCACACAGTCACTCACTCTGAGAGCGAGAGCGACAGTGTGTGTGTGTGTGTGTGTGTGTGTGTGTGTGTTGGCCCGGAGCAAAGCACGAGATACTAAAAGCAAACAGCAGACACACGCTCTTCACGATGCTCCCTGTTGCCATGGATACGCTGACAGGATGGAAAATGAAACACTAAAGGACGAGGGGGGGTCGCACTTTCCCCGTTTCCCATTCAGACTGGAATAACGGGGGTGGAGAGAGAGAGAGAGAGAGAGAGAGAGAGAGAGAGAGAGAGAGAAAGTTAGTGAGAGGCGAGAGAGAAAGAGAAAAGGAGAAAAGAGAAGACAGAGATACACAGAGAGAGTGTGAAAAGAGAGACAGAGGCCGAAAAAAGGGAAAGCGAACGAATGAGTGGAAATAGAGAGGGGTGGAGAATGTTGATGAGATGAGAGAAAGAAAGAGAAGAAGAGAAAAAAGTGAAAAAGAAAGAAAGAAAGGGTGAAAGAGAGAGTGAAAAGAGACAAAGGCAGAGAAGAGAGAGAGCAGAAAGAGAAGACAGAGAAAGAGAAAGTAAGTGAGTGAGAGAGAGAGGCAGAGAGACAGAGAGAGTGATACAGTGACAGACAGAAAGAAAGAGACATGATAGCGATGATGATGATGGCGATGATGATGGTGATGAAGATGATGGTGATGATGAAGATGATGGTGGTGATGGTGATGATGATGAAGATTATGGTGATGATGATGGATGATGGTGATGGTGGTGGTGATGGTGATGATGATTATGATGAAGATGGTGGTGGTGGTGGTGATGGTGATGATGATGATCATGCTGATGATGATAGTGATGATGATGATGATGGTGATGAAGATGATGATGATGATGAAGATTATGGTGATGATAGTGATGATGGTGATGAAGATGGAAATGATGAGGTGATGATGATGGTGATGATGGTGATGATGATGAGGTGATGATGATGTTGATGATGATGATGATGATGAGGAGCGACCTAAACTGCGTAAAGTCAACTCAAATCAGTTTAAAGCCACGTGTCTGAACTACAGACATCATCTGTCTGTCTGTCCGCTGTCTGGGATAGCTGCGTCTGCCTCAGACATCATGACTAAATAAATAAATAAACGATAAATAAACAGACTCAATGTGTCTGATGAAGTGGCCCTCACATCCTCACACATGTTGCCAGGTAACACGACCTGTCAGCATCTGAGACTGAACAACAAGAGAGGAAGACAGAGACACCTGGCCAGACCCAGAGAGAGTCAGAGAGAGAGACAGAGAGAGAGACTGTTTCAACTTTGTTTGCTTGTTTGTGTAATACATCTTTTGGTATTTGTGTGTGTGCTTACACAAATACCAATATTAAAGAGAGAATGGCGTTTCAAATAAAGTGGCCAGTTAGTGGAAGCACAAGGTAGGTGTTTCTAATAAAGTGGCCAGTTAGTGGAAGCACAAAGTAGGTGTTTCTAATAAAGTGGCCAGTTAGTGGAAGCACAAGGTAGGTGTTTCTAATAAAGTGGCCAGTTAGTGGGAGCACAAGGTAGGTGTTTCTAATAAAGTGGCCAGTTAGTGGGAGCACAAGGTAGGTGTTTCTAATAAAGTGGCCAGTTAGTGGAAGCACAAGGTAGGTGTTTCTAATAAAGTGGCCAGTTAGTGGAAGCACAAAGTAGGTGTTTCTAATAAAGTGGCCAGTTAGTGGGAGCACAAGGTAGGTGTTTCTAATAAAGTGGCCAGTTAGTGGAAGCACAAGGTAGGTGTTTCTAATAAAGTGGTCAGTGAGTGGGAACACAAGGTAGGTGTTTCTAATAAAGTGGCCGGTGAGTGGAAGTCTTATGATGATTAATAATCTCGTTGACATTTTTATTGTTCCGTTTCTGTTTCTATTTTCGTTTCTTCTCCTACTTATGTTTATGTAAATAACTTTGGCAGCAACACAGCTCATAGAATTCATGCCAATAATGCATAAAGCACTGAGAGAGAGAGACAGAGAGAGACAGAGAGAGAGAGAGAGAGAGAGAGAGAGAAATGAGAGAGATTGTTTATCTCCAATCAGTCTCTCTCAGCCGTTCTTTCTCTAATCTCTCTCTGATCCTCCAGCTTTCTCAGCCTCTCTCTCTCATACCTCTGATTCTTCTGAGTCTCTGGGCTTTAATCCATCAGATTAACGTCTCTTCCATCAGCCGCAGATTACAGCTCTAAGTCTGCCTTTACTCCCTGAAACTTTCATGCAACTTTAGCTGCTTTGTTTTGAAACTCAGTGTCATGTAAAGCCTCCTGCAGTTCACTTGAATCAGGTGTGACTGAATAATTAAAATCTCAGTGTGTGAAACAAGCAGAGACGCTGGAGGTCAACTATACAAGAAGCAAACATTTTTCAAATGTCACGGTATGTGCTGTGTACTAGGGGTGGGAATCTCTAGGCACCTCACGATTCGATCCGATTACGATTCAGAGGCTGCGATGCGATTATAAAACGATTATCGATGCATCTTAATTCATCTTTTTTCAATACAAGATTTTCTTACTGTCTGACTTGGTAGGTTTAAAGCAAAGTATTTGTAATGATCCATAATGAATTTACTTCCAATATCTTTTATTAATAAATCAAATGGAAGTGATGCGGTAAGTGAACTGGAAGGCTCTCATTCACTACTCTTGTTTGGGGCACATGAGACGCTGCTGCCACTCATCTGTGATAAAATGCGCTGTTAGGGTAACATAAGATCCAGTGGTGATGGACGACCACACAGCGCGTTACAGCCGTCCTGCCAGTTTTATTCAGTGATTCCATAACTTCGGTTTTGGTCTCGTCCGTGGTAGAGACGAGAAGGGGGGTCCGCTGTGTCAGTAAAATATCTTCGAGACGGGTCGTGTGCAGCATAGCGACTGAGAACTGGCAGACTGCAGGTCACCTAGCAACGATGCGTTATTCGCATTTATAAGCAGCGCAGTTGATTCCTGGTAAGTTAAATCTGCAACAAGAGACTCACACACAAAAGTTGTGAAGATGACGTCAGCTTCTCTTTCAAATTCTCCCGTTCCACCTTAAATGGTGCCGCATTTACATTCAGCGCCTCAGGCAGAATTTAAGGTGGAACGGGAAAATTAGAACAAGAAGCTGGAGAAGGAGAAGCGACTTCAGCCTCGGAAAACAGTCGAACGCTGAAAGACATTTTACGAGAAACTGATCTACTTCTGAAGAAACGTTTTCGGGCGGAGTTGGGAGGAAAGCGGCTGTAGCTAAAGCTTAAAGCACAACAGAGTAAGTCTGTGTTTTCGTTTATATTGTTTAGTCTATACTAGGACATCAGCACACACTGAGACATACTGGACATAAGTGTTGTGGCTGCCAAGGTGGTTTGATTTTTGTTGAAAGGTCAAAATGTCTCTTCTTATCATTTGTGCTGTGACTCCTGACCTAACCTGGCTTTAACGCAGAGGGAGCCAGTCGGATTTCTCGCTCATCCAGTAGTGTTTTTGTTATGTGCCCCACAGACTGTCCGGGCGCTGCACTTCCCCACTTCCAGTTCCGCCTTTTGCGTTCCGTCAACATTACGATATAGATCAAATATTTAGAAAATCGATTTTGACATTTGTGAATCGATTCAGAATCGTTCACGTCCGCATCGCGATGCATCTAAGAATCGATTTTTTCCCTGCACCCCTACTATGTACGTCTATTATAAATCTGCAGTATTGACATGCTGTTTAATACCTTTTATTACAGAGTGCTGAACTGCTTCCTTCTCCAACTGTTGGCTGATCTATGGGCTCAGATCTGGGTGTCCGGAGTGAAAGTGAGAGCAGAGCTGTGGCTGTTTCTGATCCTAGAAGTGGCCTAACATTATTTTGGTTGAAAAAATGAACTTACCTAATAATTTATCAGGTACTGAAAATGTTATTTGTTGGCTTCAACCACTTCATCTCCCACTCAGTGTGTTGGAGAGTTGAATCTATAGCTTGACCACAGCACAACTAGTTTACATGCACCACATATCAACAGCGATTATTATTTTTTTATTAATATTAAAATTATTATAACAAATACATTAACACGTCCTCTACAGAGAACACACTTAAATGTGGTATTTTTCTGCACAAGTTCTATTTTTTGCTGAGTTTAATATATTGGAAAAAATAAAACATAAAATCTAAAATGTGCCACAACTTTTTCACAGGCCACATGTTATGTTTTATTTTTTGCCCAGTATGTTACATTCAGTAAATAAACAGTAATTGTGTATTAAAATGTGCAGAAGTGTGTGTCTGCGGAGGACGTGTTCAATCAATAAGTCAACAACAACATGGAATTCGAGCAGGGGCGTGCAAACTTTGCATATGACTGTAGGCTAAATATTCAAAGTTATGCACTTTTTTTGAGTTTTGAGTTTTCAAATTATTCCAAAAAAACATTTTCATTTTTATTCACTTGTAAATGGCATGTATGTCTGATAAATAAGGTAAATAAATAATAATAAAAATAAAAAATAAATAATGACCAAAAATAAATAATCAACAAATAAGATAATGCAAAAATTAAAATAATGAATTTGATAAAAATAAACAATTTAAATGAGCAGTTTATAACATCATTATCGGCCACAATAAGGTGTCTATAATCAAAAACTCCACATCAGCTGTATTTGTGCTGGACTCCTGGGAATGAACGTGGTTGTATACAAGCAGATGACCTTGATCAGGGCCTTCTCACTGAGCCGGATCACAGCAGCGCTGAGGATAATCTAGACTTAATCAGGGTCTAAATTACAGCTCTTTCCCAGCATGCACAGCCTTTAGATCATGTTAAGTGCAGCAGAGAGGATTCAGACGAAGCTGTCTGTTAAGAAGCGTTTTTGGATATCAGTGATGGACTGTAATTAATGCTGGACAGAAGCTGGCAACACTTACAGTACCTTAATTCTAGGTGTTAATTAGGTAAATATGAGGTACCGACTTCAAAGTACTAGTTAGTTATTTAAAGTAGCATGTTGGCAGGTTCCAAGACAGTCTAACTAAATCACACTGGAATGTCAAACAGGTTCTGGGTGGTACATGTGGTACAAATTCCACAGTACTGTTTAATTTTTATGTTACATGGACAAAAGTATTGGGACACCTACACATCACACCTACATGGGACTTTTATGACTCCCATTCTAAATCCACAGACATTAATATGGAGTTGGTCCCCCTTTGCAGCTCTAACAGCTTCCACTCTTCTGGGAAGCTTCTACAGATGTTGGAGAGTCTGTGGGAATTTTTGCCCTCATCCAGAAGAGCATTTGTGAGGTCAGACACTGATGTTGGACGAGAGGTCTGGCTCACAATCTCTGTTCTAGTTCATCCCAAAGGTGTTTGATGGGGTTGAGGTCAGGGCTCTGTGAGGGTCAGTCAAGCTCTTCCTCACCAAACTCACCCAGTCAGGCCTTTATGGAGCTGCTTTGGTCACTGGGGCTCAGTCATGCTGGAACAGGAAAGGTTCTTCCCCAAACTGTTCACACAGAGTTGGAAGTGTACAGTTGTCCAAAATGTCTTGGTGCTGAGTCATTAACATTCCCCTTCACTGGAACTAAGGGTTCTAGACCAACCCCTGAAAAACAGCCCCATATCATCATCCCTCCTCCACCAAACTTTACAGCTGGCACAGTGCAGTCAGGCAGGTAACGTTCTCCTGGCACTCGCCAAACCCAGACTCGACATCAGACTGACAGGTAGAGAAGCTGATTGATCACTCCACTGAATACGTGTCCACTGCTCCAGAGTCCAGTGGCGGCGCTTTACTCCACTCCATCCGACGCTGGGCATTGTGCTTGGTGATGTAAGGCTTGCATGCAGCTACTCGGCCATGGAAACCCTGCCATGAAGCTCCTGGTGCAGTGTTTGTGCTGATGTTGATGCCAGAGGAGGTTTGAACTCTGCAGTTATTGATCAGCAGAGCGTTGGTGACTTTTATGCTCTGTGCTCCTCAGAACTCAGCGACCCGCTCTGTAACTTTACATGGTCGGACACTTCGTGGCTGAGTTGCTGTGGTTCCTAAACGCTTCCACTTTTCAATAACAACACTCACAGGTGATCCTGGAAAATCTAGGAGGGAAGAAATTTCGCAGACTGACTTGTTGCACCGGTGGCATCCTGTTACAGCACCACGCTTGAGTCCAGTGAGATCTTTAGACCCATTCTTTCACTAATGTCTGTAAAGGCAGGCTGCATGGCTACCTGCTTGATTTTATACACCTGTGGCAATGAGACTGAATGACACACCGGAATTCAATGATTAAGAGGTGTGTCCCAGCTTGTTACTGGGAGGAGTTTCTGATTTACTGTCCTGCTTAAACATGACATTACAGTGAAATTTAGTGTATGTTTGTACTGACCACGCTTTTACTGCAAATATTTTTGATATTTTACTGTCCTTTATCATCTTAATATCTAGAACCTCTATTTCAGGGTAATTTCCCATCATCATTTACCAAAATTGTTACCTTGATTAATACCAAGAACTTAAGGGACTGTAAAAGAGAGCTTTACTGAGTAACTGTGACTGTAATAACTTCCTCTAAATCTCAGTCAGTAAACACACTATAAAGAACTGATGCGCTTTGTTTCCACACAAATAAAACAGATACATCACCGCAGTCACAGCCATAAGGAAGCCCGAAGATTATGCTGATGTAATATATTGTATTCATGTAGAAATGATGTACAGATACGAGTCAAATCCATTCCAGTGAGTGTGGCTGTTGTTTTGAGCGTCTGAGACTCGGCAGTGAAGCAGACAGTGAGAGGTTAGGCTTGAGCTCCACGTTCACTATTGATCTAATCTACACTTTCTGACATTTCCCAAACAGAAACAGTCGGAGATGGAATCGTGGCTCAGCGATAAAGCAGCCCTGCACATTTAGAGGAGAAATAAATGAAGCTGTTTAAACTCTGACAGAAATAGCAGCTCAGTGTGAATCCAGGATTACACCATTCAGTCACAGCAAGGGTCAGTCTAACAGCCTACACCGACTGGACTGGACATACACACTGATTTGCTTTAATACAATGTTGTTGTATATATATCAGTACAATGTTGTAAGTATCAGCACTTCATTATGACCACCTCCTTGTTTCTACACTCACTGTCCATTTTATCAGCTCCACTGACCGTATAGGAGCACTTTGTAGTTCTACAGTTTGTTACCCTGTTCTTCAGTGGTCAGGACCCCCATGGACCCTCACAGAGCAGGTACTATTTGGGTGGTGGATCATTCTCAGCAGTGCTGCTGGAGTTTTTAAACACTGACGTGGTGGTGGTGTGTTAGTGTGTGTTGCGCTGGTATGAGTGGATCAGACACAGCAGTGCTGCTGGAGTTTTTAAACACCTCAGTGTCACTGCTGGACTGAGAATAGTCCACCAACCAAAAATATCCAGCCAACAGCGTCCTGTGGGCAGCGTCCTGTGACCACTGATGAAGGACTAGAGGATGACCAACACAAACTGTGCAGCAGCAGATGAGCTATCGTCTCTGACTTTACATCTACAAGGTGGACTGACAAGGTAGGAGTGTCTAATAGAGTGGACAGTGAGTGGACACAGCGTTTAAAAACTCCAGCAGTACTGCTGTGTCTGATCCACTCATACCAGCGCAACACACACTAACACACCACCACCACGTCAGTGTTTAAAAACTCCAGCAGCACTGCTGAGAATGATCCACCACCCAAATAGTACCTGCTCTGTGAGGGTCCATGGGGGTCCTGACCACTGAAGAACAGGGTCAAAAGGGGGCTAACAAAGTATCAGAGAAACAGATGGACTACAGTCTGTAACTGTAGAACTACAAAGTGCACCTATATAGTAAGTGGAGCTGATAAAATGGACAGTGAGCGTAGAAACAAGGTGGTCATAATGAAGTGGCTCATCAGTGTATATGTAATAATATGTCCCATATGTATTATATATGTATGTAAGCATCTATGATAATGTTACTTATATAAATTTAATATAACTATCTATATGTTATAAGAACATGCCCCATATGCATTATAGGTATCTATATGTAGTAGCCTATATGTATATATATATATATATGAAATACCTACATGTAATAATATAGATAATAATATATACTAACACACACACACACACACACACACACACACACACTCCCAATGGTGTCTGAGCAAATCTCTTTCAGTAGTTGGTCTGGTGGTCAGCAGGGTAACCATGGCAACAGTGTCCGTCCAGGGCATTTGGGTCGCTGATGCTGCTTAGTGGCTTCTAAAGAGGAAGCCGGTTATTTTCTGATAAGGCCTGTCCAGACACGGCACGCCCACCACACACACACACACACACACACACACACACACACACACACACACACACACACACACACAACAGACTGCTAGTGTGGGAAGATAATTATAACTTGGCGTATTGTTTGGCAGGTCAGTTGTGTGTGTATCATAATTCAACTTACAGGGGAACTCCACCCAAACAGCAAATTTTGTTTTTTGAAGAAAAAAAAAAATGATTTGAATATATTACTGCTGTCACAAAACCTGCCACTGTATCTTAATAGGAGAAAAGAGAAAGCACTGAGTGCGTTCACATGCACTTAATAATCTGATAACTGCAGAAAATCAGATTTTGTCAGTAATCCAATCAGCGCGTTTATATGCGCTTGAGAAATTGGATAATGTGAAACTCCAGGTCTACATGAGTCAGACAGTAATCAGATTTCTGCTTACCACCAGCCAATAAACTCACAGAAGAAGACGTGACGTAAACATAACAACAAACTCAAACTTCATGCCGCGGCTTTTTTTAAAAAAACATCGAATCACTTTACTGAAAAATATGAACAAACATCATCTAGAAGATGAAGAATATTTAAATTCCTAATTTTGTCAAGCATGTATTTGGTTTCAGCGTCGCTCCAAAAGTGTTTTGCTGCGTCTCACAGCGATGCTGCTCGCTTTTTCCGGTACTGCCATCTGTTTCACACATGCTCAGACTGAGAAATCTGAAAGAAATCAGAGTAGGAGTTCACTAAGAAATCTGATTACTGAGCTCAAATCCAGCCTCGGATTTCTGAATCAGATTTCTAGACCTTACTCTGATGTGAGAAATCAGTGTGTGCCATTCACATGACCATCTGAAGAATTAGATATCTGCAGAAATCTGATTATAATCAGATTATAGAGTGCATGTAAACGCACTCATTGTTAACTCTAATGTTAGGAGAGGTGGAGACGTTCACAAGGTGTATCAAGTGAGCCTGAGCTGAGTCTGAGTCAAGTCTCGAGCCTCTGGGGTGCGAGTCTGAGTCTTGCCACTGTTTCACATTGATTTACCAGACCGCAGTTACAGTTACGACTAAAGCCGCCCGTGAGGGGCAGCTGCAACATTTGTACTCGTCGCTTTTGGCTGAACCGTTTATAAAATCAGTTCATTTTCATGCTATTTTGCACAAACCAAACCGTGTTAAGTTTGTGCCACAATAACAGTCGATGCTTGTTGGATTATGTAGGTTTATGCCACTTGTCGTGAAAAGCTTATGCAGGGTGTCGTGTAGCCTAATGAATGACACCCTTCAATAAAGTGTTGCCCAATTCTCAGTGTTTAACTTCTGATCATATTCTACTTAAACCATTTATCTGTCATAATTAACCTTAATTTAACGTTCCAAAAGACTTACAGTGAACGGTTATGAGTTATGATCTTTCAGCAATCTTCAGCTCCCAAACTGCTCTATTACCATCACAACAGCAGAAGCTCATTTAAAGCCATATGGGGAGACGGCGTGTAATGCCACTGTAGGCCAATGGCATTTTAAATAGTGCGTGAAAAACATTTGCATTGGCTTTGGAGTGAAATCTCAGGGGGAGGATAAATTAGCAAACGTGTCCTTTTAATAAAGCTTCCCTCAGGACTGTGTGGATGGCTGCATCTCTCTCTCTCTCTCTCTCTCTCTCTCTCTCTCACAACACAGGCCCAGTCTTCGTTCTACAGCAGAGGTTCAGTTCTACAGTGATTTGTTTGCTCTTTAATAATAAAGGGCTTCACTGTACTTGAGTCAATGTAACGCCTCACGCTGCTGAGGTTAAGTCCGTGTTGCTGGGGTTGATGACAGTCTGCAGCCAAAAAAATCCAGCCAAGAACAGCTCTGAGGTCAGAAACTGACCACTGATGAAGGGTTACAGGATGACTAACACAAACTGGGCGTCAATAGACAGACTACATTCTCTAGACTCCAGCAAAGGAAGGGTTTCTAGTAAAATGACCAGTAATGGGAACGGAGAAGAGGGAAGCTGTACACCAATGATCTCAACCTCAAGTTACCTGGGGGTCTCTAGTGAGGTGGTCTTCTCCAACATACGCACTTATTTAAGCACATCTTAGTCACTGTTTATTAGCCATTCTTCTGGTCACCACAATCTGTTATTATTGTTAGTATCACACAAGATTTTATTATTATTATGATTATTATTTTAGTAGTAATAGTAGTATAAATACATAATGTGTAATTTTATTTGATTATTTTAGTACTCAATTTAATCTAGTATACACACTTAAAAAAAGAAAAGGTTAAATGTAGAACCATGAACATTCAGAGAACCCTAGGTATGATTAAAGGGTTCTCTGCATGGCAAAATGGCTTTTCAGACTGATGGAAAATGTGCTGTAGATGGTTCTGTATGGAACCTTTTTTAAAAAGGGTTCTATATAGCACCAAAAAGCGTTCTTCTACTGTTACGAGGTCAGGCTTGTTACAACAGAAGAACCCTTTTGGTGCTATATAGAACCCTTTTTAAAACACTTCAGTGTCACTGCTGGATTATCATCTACAAGGTGGACCAACAAGGTAGGAGTGTCTAATAGAGTGGACAGTGAGTGGACACAGTGTTTAAAAACTCCAGCAGCACTGCTGTGTCTGATCCACTCAGACCAGCACAACACAGGCTAACACACCACCACCACGTCAGTGTTACTGCAGTGCTGAGAATGATCCTCCACCCAAATAGTACCTGCTCTGTGAGGGTCCATGGGGGTCCTGACCACTGAAGAACAGGGTAAAAGGGGGCTAACAAAGTATCAGAGAAACAGATGGACTACAGTCTGTAACTGTAGAACTACAAAGTGCACCTATATAGTAAGTGGAGCTGATAAAATGGACAATGAGCGTAGAAACAAGGAGGTGGTCATAGTGTTATGCCTGATAGCAAGTGTTTCTGATAAATTGGCCATGTGTGTAGGTTGGTTTACCTAATAAACGGACAACTCACTGTAGTCCGAGTGCACGGCATCCAGAAAATTCTTGTCTTTGACCTTGAAGTGCTTTCAGTCTGGAAAAGAGAGCTTTATTAGACTCGAGAATCGATACACTCTGGGTGCGATCACGAAACACACTGTCCCAGTTTATACTCTCACGCCATTCTGTTCACAGAGAGAGAGAGAGAGAGAGAGAGAGAGAGAGAGAGAGAGAGAGGGAGATTGATTGGCAGCGTGTCTATGCTACACTGCACAGCCTCTAAGCTTTACCTTGTCATGCGGACAATGTAAACACTAATGAGCAAACAGGCCATGCAAATGGATTTCCAAGCTCCAGTGAACTCCAGTGTGTTTACGACGGGTTGGGCGGGGCTTATTTTTGATGTTTGTACTTCTCTTTTTTTCTACACAATGACTGAACATATTACACTGCAAAACATGGCGTCTTGTCCAGTAAAATTATCTTAAATATAGTCAATAAATCTAATATTTCTCCTGTTGAGATCATTGCAAGATTATTTAACTTATTTCTGCACATTTTGTGATTATTGTAAGTAATTTTATGAAGTAAAATGATCTCATTATACTGGCAGATACCTTTGCTTGTGCTTGAAACCAGCAAAATGATCTGACCGTGTATAATTCGATCATTTTACTTCATAAAATGACTTAAAACAAGCACGAAAATGTCTAGAAATAAGTTAAACAATCTTAAATTAAGCTTATAACAACCTCAACAGGAGAAATATTAGATTTATTGACTTTAAGATAACTGTGCTTGACGATATACCATTTTTTGCAGTGTAGTCTGTAACAGGGCTGTAAGAGTCCAGCCCATAGATGGTCACTAAATACCAAGCCGATAAGTCACAATTCATCTGCTGCTTATTACTAGTTTATTAAGCAACATCTACAGTGAAATAAGCACTTTTTATGTCCGCTTTCCCCAAGGTCTCCTCCAGTCACATGATGCTACCAAGCTGGGTGGCTCGATGCTAACACATGCGTCCTCTAAGGCACGTTAAGCTCCACCACTTCTTTTTAATATGTAAATCGTAGCACACTTTCATGTCACTGGCTGTGTTTACATGCAAAGATGTTTGCCAATTCCGAGTGAATACATCCCGATTATAGATTAAGACTGAGGTGTTTATTCTCACTCTACTCAACACTCTGATGAAAATCTTCATTTACATGTTCACTGCAACTGCTTTGTGTAGATGTTACCATGACAACGAGCATCATGTGAGTCCAGTCAGAGTGAGATGAGCAGCAGTGAGCAGCGCTTGTGTTTGTAACTGCTTTAAAATGATGTCAGACTCAGGAAAAGGAGAAATGAACTTGAATGCAACTACAGGACTAATTCTAAACTTATTCTTCTAAAAAGCCAGAGATTCTGAACCCTTTAACTCTCTGGGGTCCACAAACTCACCCACACGTCAGATTTGATGATTCTATCTCTGTTTCTGTATCTGTGTGATGATCCAGCACAGAAATCCAGTTCAAACACTTCCTGAATCTGTAGAGTCGCCCTTTCCATTCCATCTTATCACGAGATCATACGAGACTCACATCCGGAGTTATGAGCCTATGAAGAGGGGCTGAGATACACGTCATCTGCCTCTCACCGTGTGGAGCTGGTGGATTCGTGTGTCCATCTACATTCTGTTTGAAACTGACCAATGGACACTCAGGAAATCACTAAGGACTGACCATCACGCCGGAAACCCTTCATTCTTCATTCAGTCCACATCGGAGACTCATGTGAAACGGCATGCAGAGAGTTTACAGCTGCTGAAGCTGCTGCAGCGGTTTTGGAAAGTAGTGATGAAGATAACGGAGCATTTTGATATGAAACATATGAGGATCATGTTGTATGAAGAGCCTTTAAAGGAGAGTTAAAGAAGAGATGAACAAATTGAGAAGGTGCTCTCAGACCCCAGAGGGTTAATGACTCGTGAAGGTCATTCCACATTGACTGGACGTCACACAATAAATATTTTAAGGCAGTAAAGGTCAGTCTGCCTCTTATTTTTAGCAGTGATGCTTCAATATCAATACGATTCAATTTTGTGAATTGGGCTCAGAGCAAAAAGGTGAAACTTACAATTGAGATTTGAGTCCCAGCTGTGCCACGTGACGTCAAGGATCATCTTTGAAATAAATAAAACTAAAACTTGGCTACCAGTGGACAACAGTGTCTAGGATAAAGCAGAGTCAAGTAACTTGATTCCTCTTTCTGTGAGGGAGCTTTCAGAGGTGGACGTCTGGTTCCTATCACCACCACTGTAAACAGTTCTGACTCAGAATAACTTTGCTTACATCTTAACCGTTTAACAATAAAATGAACAACAGACTGTGAAGAAATAACAGTTTTGACGTCATGTCAAAGACGTCTCTGTATCGTGTTGTGGAGATATCTACTGAAGTTAATATGCTAACCAGGTAGCACCGGCCCGTGCTGTCTTGTAATACCACTTTGTACCTTAGGAGGCGATAGCGAGCCACTGTAGCATCGAGTAAATGCAACAGTGGCTGAAGCTCTTGGTAAGTGACCATTAGCTGCGTTCCAAAGCCTGGGCTGCAACCGAAGTAGGACTCATCTCTAGTAGCCGATTAGTCACACAAATGGAACAGTCCTAACAGCTGTGTGGTGATGTCACTAGAAAGGCCCCGCCTCTTGGAATTGCAGCATGAAACTGGTGAGGAAACTGGTGAGAGAATACGGAACCCGTTGCATTGAGGTTTTTGCTTTTTTCATTTCTACACGTAATTGGAGGTGATGTTCTTATGTACTACGATAAACTACATACATACAAATACTTATAAATACAATACAATATATGGACGATATACAACAGAGGTCACTAATAGGCGGACCACGGTCCGAGTCCAGACCCAGACGCTGTCCTATGCGGACCTGGGTCTATAACCGATAAACTAAGAAGAATTATTTAATTTTGGTGGGGTGGTCCTATTTTAATCGGCATAACTTTTATAGCATTTACAGCAGATTTAGCGGCCCAGGAGACTCACGGACCAATCGCATGCATTGTAAAAATCACATAACGCTACTCAGCCAATCAGATCTGATGAGCACTGAGACTCCAGTGAGTGGCGCACACACAGGGGAGGGACGAGGCGAGAAACAGCAGTCAGAGAAGAAAGTGAGTCAGAGGGAAGTTATTTCACACGTCGTGCTCTAAAAAGAGAAAACTGACAGTAAATATTGTTGAAATATGACTGAACTGTACTTTATTTGATTTGACATTCAGTTGTTGACTGTATAAGATGTTGATATAACTACTAGGCTACTTCAGTAAACAGTATATGGCACTGAATCATGATGTAAGTTAGACGTTATGATGTTCTGGACCTTATTGAATTTTAATTAAAGCCCTCTGATATACAATATATGTATGAATGCTTTAATGAATCATTTTACACTGTATAAGGTAACGAAGACGAATTCAAGGACGTGAACAACTTACATTTTAAAATAAGCTCTTCTCCAACGTCTCCGTCTTCCACCATTTTCGTGGTGCTGTTTTTTTTCCGCATAGAACTGTGGGTAACCGAAGGCCTGGAAGGATACATCTGTTGTGTCAATCAGAATGTAGGCTGCATTTCTAGGCTGTATATGAAGGGTGCTTCACTTTGGAATGGCCTTCTATGACACAGTGGCTGAGAAGTGCAGCCCAGACTTTGGAACACAGCTAGCATCAGCACCACCACCAGCTCCTGGCGAGAAACCACATTCAGCAGCAAAGAAGTGACATAAATAGAAGCAAAACAAGAGTTAGCATTGGCGCTGCTTTCCAAAGCTGGAGCCTGGAGCTCTCAGTGAGTAAAGGGATGTGGTTTGATGTTGAACTTCTTCTAGACTGGTAAGTAAACAGTTGTTAATGCTAACATTACGAAGCCCTGCTGGTGACATCCCATATAAGTAAAAATAACGTGTGGCCACACCTTATTAACGCGTGGAAACGAGATCCTCATGCGTGGCCACAACTTAGTAAGGCATGGGAATGAGATAATTAAGTCGTGGCCATGACTTAGTAAGGCGTGGGAACAAGATCATACCCTACTACGCATTAGGATCTCGTTCCCAAGCCTTACTAAGTCGTGGCCATGCATTAGGTTCTCATTTGAATGCATTTGTTAAGGCGCGGCCATGACTTAATTATCTTGTTCCCATGCCTTACTAAATCATGGCAATGAGTTGTTTTTATTTATACAGGATGTGACCAGTGGGGCTCCGTAAACGTTGGCTATTTAGTGATAGCAATTCAGCGAGGAGTGACGAGGGAGGATGGAGGACTGTGCATTTCCACGTTTCTTACAATACGGGGGTCACCACAGCTTTCTAGTGTTATGTCGCCCCCTATTTGTTTGGAGTGTGGAGTATGAACTTGACATGCTGCATCATCTTACATATTACTCCTTGAACATTATATTGAGATATGTTTGAGAGATTCTGGTTTTGTTGTGGCAGTGACAATATTTACAACGCAGATTTATGCTACTGATGTAAGATTTCCTCTGCAGGATCAATAAAGTTTGTCCATTAATCAAAGAAATCTGTTCATTTTGACAAACTGCACCGTCAGCTCACTCACCACTGCGCAGTAGCAGTGAGAACCAAGCCCAGCTGTCAGGGTCAACACCTAAAGTTCCAGCAGGCGTCAGTATAAAAGCTTCTAAAGGGAATAAAAAGCATCTGAGTTGTAATGAGTTTGCTTTTCAGACCTGATCTTCCTAACGCTGAACCCAGAGCGCTCTCCTTCTCTCCACTACACAAAAGGAGACACTAATTACCTACAGAAACTCAATAAAGCACTCAGCCCCATTAATGGTGCTCTTGTTGAGAACAGGCCCGAACACCGGTCAGCCTCATTGTGCTCCCCACGCACTCCCCTACGCTAACGCTCAAACAGCAATAACCGTCATGCTCTGATTGTCCTCACTTAAGGCCGTATTCAGTCAGACGCTGGAGTGGCTGGTACAGACGCTGGATTTAAAGGGCTGAAGCACTGAGAGATTAGCTACGAAGCTAATGTAACAGAACTCTGTGACATATAAAAGATTTTGGGTTACATAGACTTTCATCACTTGTTAGCTACTTTAGCCTCGTAGCTTCAGTGCAAAACTATAGAAACTTCAGACATCAAACATATCCTGGCTGACCGACTATACTTGGGCTAAAAGCTGAAAACTGTGTAGATTTTTCAGTGAACTGCCCCTTTAATCAGAGCTGCTTTAGGCCTTCAGCAAACTGTCTGAAATAAACACCAGTGTAGGTTTATACTGGATATCAAAAGTTTGGGGACATAGCTTTTCAAAACAATTTAATATGTGAACAATTTCTTTGTCAACTTGAACTTATTATTACTGTCTTAAATTATTCAGGTGTTAAATTATTATTCAGACCAGGTACAGTTAGGCAGCCAAATGACAGATTTCCCTTGTAGAACCAAAAAGTACATAATTTAAATCAACTAACCATTATAAATTTAAAAATTCAGTAACTCTTATGAGTTATTCAGTATACAATATAAATTACTCAGTGACATAAATTATTATGTAACTCTTATGAATCAGTCAGTAAATTATAATAAATAATTTAGTATCCACTATGAATTATTTAGTATCCACTATGAGTTATTCAGCAACTAATATATATTATTAAATAACTACTATAGATTATTCAGTATCAACAAAAAAATATTCAGTATCTACTATGAATTATTTAGTAACACTACAAATTATTCAGTAACCACTATGAATTATACAGTATATATAACAAATAATTCAGTAACCGCTATGTATTATTTAGTATCTACTATGAATTATTCAGGATCTACTATAAATTATTTAGTAACCACTATAAATTATTCAGTATCTACTATGAATTATTCAGTATCTACTATGAATTATTCAGTATCTACTATGAATTATTTAGTAACACTACAAATTATTCAGTAACCACTATGAATTATACAGTATATATAACAAATAATTCAGTAACCGCTATGTATTATTTAGTATCTACTATGAATTATTCAGGATCTACTATAAATTATTTAGTAACCACTATAAATTATTCAGTATCTACTATGAATTATTCAGGATCTACTATAAATTATTTAGTAACCACTATAAATTATTCAGTATCTACTATGAATTATTCAGTATCTACTATATTTTTTATATCTACTATGAATTATACAGCAACTAATATGAAATATTCAGTATACACTACAAATTACTCAGTAACCTCTATGAATTATTCAGTATCTACTATGAATTAGTAATACAGTGCCATTCATTAGTGATTCACCATTGGAAACTCTGTTCAGTCTAGGATTAGCCCTAATCTAAGATCCTACCACATGTACTGAATTAGGAAAACAGGCTTTCAGATATGCTGCATCATCTGCCTGGAATTTGTTATAAAAACGATATTACACATGTAACTATTTGTAACATTATTAGTGACCAAAGGCCTCATTTTATCACCTTCTTGTGATGTCAGCACTATCAGCACTCACATCTTTCAGCTGTTTGCACCAAAACAAAAATTACACCATTATTTTAGGCAAAACCTGCTTTTCATAGGATGAAAGACACTTTTCTTACTTAACTGAAATCTTTCAATCATTAATCTGAAAAATGTAGGAGTGCGCAAGGTGTCCCCAAATGTCTGATGAGCAGTGTACCTCTATCAGAAAGCAAGCTTTAGCTAGCATCAGCGTAGCGCCTGCAGCACGCTGCGCTCTCGTTCTGGAACTCAGAGACTCTTCCTTTCAAACTGTGGACGTGCTACATCAAAGGAGAGAAACGGAGAGAAAGTGAGGCAGCAAAAGAGAAAGAAAAAGCGAGAGAAGAATCGATGACTCTGAGTTTTCAGAGCACGAATTCATGTGTATTCCTGCAGTGCTAAAGGCCTTGATCTCCACCAAGGACCTTCAGAGAAGCAGCACCGTCTGCGCCTCAGCACTGCCAGCGTTTCACCCTGCATACACGCACAACCCCCCTTTAGAAACCTCTCCCACTGAAACCTACATCTCTCAGCAAAGACTAGCGCCCAGTTTAATCGGCTTCAGATTAAGGGTCACTTTTCTTACCTAAGGGAGTTAAAGACGTGTAGCATAAAACGTTAAATACTTGCCTTAAGTAAAGGAAAACAGTGTTTTACTGTGCTTTTCTCCAATTGTGAAGAACACGGTTAGCTTGATAGCTCACACAGGGCTTTTGTGCTAATATTTACAGTTGAGCTACATTAAATAAAACATAATTAAGGAAACATGTTATTTATTAAAAAAAATCATTTTAATTGCTTACTTCTCTGGTGCCGAGGTCGTCTTCATCATCGTCCTGTCTTTCACACTCTGGAACAGGTTTAAAGTTTGCAAAGGACAGTAAGTAACGCAGTGCCCTGCAAAAACCCATAGAAACCATTAAGTGTTTCTGTTGGTTCGTGATAGTTTTGTAATGTGTTTTGGCTTTTTTAATGGGTCAATATTACAGTGTAAAGAATCCTAATGGTTTACCAGGAGACCAATGGCTGATTCTGAATGCATCTAATGGTTTCCTAATGGGATCTAAAGGTGTTCTACAGGAAACTAGTAATCTCTATTGGAAACCATGACGCCAATACCCATTAGAAAGCAATACCATTAGGCTTTAATCAGAAGTTTAACGCCACCAATTCAGCCTACAGTTGTTTAGCCCTACCTATTCAGCCTACAGGAGTTTGGCCCCTCCCATTCAGACTACAGTTGCTTAGCCCCACCCACTGCACACCCATTGATGACTGCAGCCTTGCAAAGTGGTTGGAGTTTATTTTTTCCCATGTCCATTAACAAAGTCTGAACACCCCTGCTCAAATCACATCAGATTTTTAAGTGGAAAAAAGTTGATATAAACTTAAATATGGTCATTTTCTGTAAAGTTTTCAGACCACAGGACACTTTTCCACTTCACCTCAGTCCACCATAAATGAGCTCTGGCCCAGAGAAGGTGGCGGCGTTTTGGATCCTGTTCATATATGGTTTCTTCTTTGCATGGTAGAGTTTTAACCTGCATTTGTTGATACAGTGACAACTTGGAATCTGACCAGGGAGCGCACAAACTTTTGCATTCGACTGTATATCAGCCTTAAATGTACGCTAACAAAAACTGTTTTCTACAGGATAAAGAGAGGACAGAAAATGATCAGTTATGACTTATGTGATACTTAAAACCACACAAACGTTATGAAGGGAATTTAATATGAGAAAAAGGTTATGGACCCTTTTAAGGCCTCTTTGTGCAACAGCCTTAACTCTCGAGAGTTTTCTTAATGGAAAATATAAGATGTTCTACACAGAGCTGCAGAGGTTATGGATTTCCATCAGGAATGTCTCATCTCCCTCTGCTTTGTGTGTGTTTTTGTGTTCACCTCTGTTTCTCCAGTGCAGCAGTGGAACAGAAACATTGACCTCACTCTGAACTGGCCTCGACGGCAGAGCTGAGTGTGTTTGTGTCTGGCCAATAAAACACAGCCATCTGGGTACGACCCTGAGCGACCAAGGCCTGGACACACTTACATAAACACTGATCTGAACGGAGGGACCCACAAACAACAGCAGCACAGACTGCACAAGCGCGTGAACACGGCGTCACAATGGGAGAGTCCATTCACATGACAGTGAAGTTGGACACAGTACCATTACTGCTGACGTTTAACTGCATTCTAAACAGTTCCCTACACCCTATTCACTACACTGGAGTTCCTTACACCCCATTCACTACACTGGAATTCCCTACACCCTATTCACTACTCAGGAATTCCCTACACCCTATTCACTACACTGGAGTTCCCCACACCCTATTCACTACACTGGAGTTCCTTACACCCTATTCACTACACTGGAGTTCCTTACACCCTATTCACTACACTGGAATTCCCTACACCCTATTCACTACACTGGAGTTCCCTACACCCCATTCACTACACTGGAATTCCCTACTCCCTATTCACTACTCAGGAGTTCCCTACTCCCTATTCACTACACTGGAGTTCCCTACACCCTATTCACTACACTGGAGTTCCCTACACCCTATTAACTACACTAGAATTCCCTACACCCTATTCACTACTCAGGAGTTCCTTACACCCCATTCACTACACTGGAGTTCCTTACACCCTATTCACTACACTGGAATTCCCTACACCCTATTCACTACACTGGAGTTCCCTACACCCCATTCACTACACTGGAATTCCCTACTCCCTATTCACTACTCAGGAGTTCCCTACTCCCTATTAACTACACTAGAATTCCCTACACCCTATTCACTACTCAGGAGTTCCTTACACCCCATTCACTACACTGGAGTTCCTTACACCCTATTCACTACACTGGAGTTCCCTACACCCTATTAACTACACTAGAATTCCCTACACCCTATTCACTACTCAGGAGTTCCTTACACCCCATTCACTACACTGGAGTTCCTTACACCCCATTCACTGCACTGGAATTCCCTACACCCTATTCACTACACAGGAGTTCCCCACACCCTATTCACTACACTGGAGTTCCTTACACCCCATTCACTACACTGGAATTCCCTACACCCTATTCACTACACTGGAGTTCCCTACACCCCATTCACTACACTGGAGTTCCCTACACCCCATTCACTACACTGGAGTTCTCTACACCCCATTCACTACACTGGAATTCCCTACACCCTATTCACTACACTGGAGTTCCCTACACCCCATTCACTACACTGGAGTTCCCTACACCCCATTCACTACACTGGAATTCCCTACACCCCATTCACTACACTGGAATTCCCTACACCCCATTACATACACAGGAGTTCCCTACTCCCTATTCACTACACTGGAGTTCCCTACACCCTATTAACTACACAGGAGTTCCCTACACCCTATTCACTACACTGGAAAATCACATTGGAGATCCCTACATTGAAGCACTATAGAACACTATTATACGGAACTGAAAAGGTCCCCTAATCACTATTCCCTACATTTGACACTATAGAGAACACTATTATAGGGAACTGAAATGATCCCCTTCTCACTATACCTTACACTGGAGCTCTACAGAACACTATTATGGGGAACCGAAATGGTCCCCTAATCACCGTTCCCTACATTAGAGCACTATACAGAACAATACTATGAGGGATTCATGGCTGAAGTACATTTTTTTTTTTCATACATTAGCATCATACCACATGCCATTGCTACAACACAATGCATTATGGGTAGTGGAGGCCTAAAACTGAGACTACTTAAACTGTCGAATGCTCTAAATGTGAGTTCTTCCCGTTCCAGTGAAGCTTTCACAGTGCAGTACCTAAACACGGTCGGGTCAATAAAGCTCACTGAATTGAATTACTGATGTCAGCCTGCTCAATTTTATCCGCGCTGAAGGTGCCTGGATTTGGTCTAATTTAACTGCGGAGTGGATTGGAGGGAAGTTGAATGGTGGACTGGCCGGAAAAAGCTGCCAATCCAATATCCGCCGGAAATTTGATTTGCTGGAAGAAAAATCATTTCAGAGCAATTAGTATTCCAAACAGCTTTCCCAAAAGCCATAGCCGACTCCAGTCATGTGCAGATTATTCTGATGCATAAAACGTCACGATATCAGGCGCTAAACCTGAACACTATGGCCTGCTGTGAGATATTACTGCTTTAGACTTGATTGAAATTACATAGTTACATAATCAATCAGTCACATAATGGCTTACATTCTGTATCAGCAGATTTAAGCCAGCACTCCTGACATTTTCTGTGTTAAAAAGACAAAAACATGGCAAAAACATGAAGAGTGCTTTTAATAAAATACCTCCTCTTCTTCACTTTAATGTGAGATGGGTTAAAAGAAAAGGCATCAATGTACATCAATGACGTCAGTGAGCGCGAACAGCCAATGAGCTGCTCCGCTCACCAATCATCACGCTCTAGCAGTAATGCCCCCCTCCTGCTGCCCAAAACCGGTTTTCTGTAGTAAAAAGGAAACATACTGGTGAGATTTCTTTGTTTTTTTAGTGAAATTCATTCTTCTACTTTCTAAAATTAAAGAAAGTTCTGGTTCAGAGATTAGAAACTATTTTAACTTTTCGTTTTTAGCCATTGAGCTCCATTCACTCCCATTCATTGAGGACTGTGAATTCTACTAATTCTTTTACTGTTCTAGTAAAGAGATTTTTCGAAAATGTCATTTTTCTGATTGCTTATTATAGTTTTCATTAAATACTTTATTGATATTTTTTGCCCGTTTTCTATTTGAGTTTCTTTTTGTCTTGATGATTTTATTTTGTTTCAGTTGGTAAATTTCATTTCAACCTTTTCAATCCTTTGTAATTTGCTCGGCTACATTGTAAATGAGGGTCACCCTCAATGTATTTCCAAGTCAAAATAAAGGTTGATTGATTGATTCATTGAAAGCGCGTTAGATCTGGACATCAAAGACTTCAGAGTAGGGCTGAACGATTCATTTATATATTCGTTTATATATCACAATTTAAAAGAGTGCAATTTTCAAATCGTAAAAGCTGCGATATTTGTGGGGAAATTTAACCTAGTAACACAGAGCCTGTGATTGGTCTAAACCTCCAAGTGTTGTGACATCACAACCACAGCTTCCTGGCAGTTTGGCGCACTATATTCAGGGGTCGAGCCTCAAGCCAGAAAAGGCTGATATTCTGGTCTTCTTGGCCAAAAACAGGCCTGAACCTCAATTTATAGAAAATAATCGCCATTTCAATCGCAACGTAAGTGAGAAAAATCGCAATTAGATATTTTCCCCCAAATCGTTCAGCCCTACTACAGAAAGCTTGCCTGAAAGACGGACATCTGAACTGCTTCATGATCTTATGCTCTTGTGCGTTTGGGACGTCTCAAGCCCTCTTTACTCTATTACTCCTGGAAAAAAACCCAGATTTTTACTTTATCAAGACACTAGGCAACAACACACCTGACACAAGCTACAAATGTTTTTTTTTTATTTAAAAAAGGCAAAAAAAAAATAGCAAAACAACAAAATATTCCAAAAATAACACACCACACAATCGTCTCTGCGTGTCTCATTTTCTCGTTTTCCTCATTTTTAGAACATCAGTTAACTGTCATTTATAACTGAACACTGTTTAAAGAAATAGTTCACCCAGAAAATGCGAGTGGAATTGCCTTTGAACAAGGATATGCACTACCTGACCTGATCCAAACAGCTTTCATTCATTATTAGCGACGTTCCAGGGGAAGTACACCTTTAAGGAGTTCATCTTCACAGCTAAACTGACCAATGTGATTCATCGTAACTGCCCAAGAGTCTCGATTTCATCCATGATTTCTTCTTGACCGGCGTTCTTTTGAGACAGTGGGGCAGAACTGCCTCACCAAAGCACCGAACTGAATCCATGCTTTTCCATAAAAACATCACTGGAGAGCTGAAGCTAATATAGCAACAGCAGCTGGGACTTTCACCTGGAATTCGAGATACAAACTGCCCTTCTAGTCTGCTTACTTAACCCCTTAAACTGGCTACACTCTTAAAAAAGATGGTTCTTCAAGGGTTCTTTAGTAAGGAAAATGGTTCTATATAGAACCATGAACACTCAAATAACCCTTTGCATGATTAAAGGGTTCTCTGCATTGTCAGTGTTCTTCATATGGATGGAAAACGTGCACAAATGTGCTCTACATGGTTGTATAAAACCTTTTTGAAAAGGGTTCTATATAGCACCCATAGGGGTTCTTCTACTGTTACAAGCTTGACATTTTAACAACAGAAAAACTCTTTTGGGTGCTAAACAGAACCATCTACAGCACATGCACGCACACACTCCATCATTCTGAAGAACCCTTTAACCATGCCCAGGATTCTGTAAGCATTTAAGGTTCTAAATAGAACCATTTTGTTAACTAAAGAACCCTTGAAGAAGCTTCTTTTAGGAGTATATATAGCACCTTTTTTGAAAAGGGTTCCATATAGCACCAAAAAGGGCTCTTCTTGGTGCTACAAAGAACCCTTTTCCAAAAGGCGCTAATTAGAACCATCTAGAGCAAATTTGTCTTTAATCTAGAGACCCCTTTCATGATGCAGAGAACCCTTTAATCATGCACAGGATTCATGGTTACACAGAACCGTTCTGTTTACTAAAGAACCTTCTTCTTAAAGAGTGTACGTATAATAAAACGTACTGTTCGGTTATTATGAATGCGGAGGTTGTGTAGTTAGGAGAGTGTGGGATTCAAGTGGGGACCCACACACAGACCTGCAGAGTTTAAGGGGTTAAACTGCAGTTGAAACTGTGTAAAATGCCGTGTGAATTATTCAGCTCGACTGCTTCATCTGAGGTTTGTGATATTGTTTTTTTTGCTTTGTCCTTCATTCAGTTCTGGTGAAATAACTCCCAGGTGTTCACCAAAGAGCACGAAGCTACACCGTTACTCAAGCTCGACAGCTGAGTGCTGTAACCATCAGTGTCCATGCTTCCCCTACAGATGTGCTCTTCTGTAGCTACTGATGCAAGGCTGGTAAAAATCCCATTCAACCGAACGAGAAACTGAAGCACACAGTCCGTTTTCATCAAAACATCTACATTAAATTCAGCGTTTCATTAATTTCTAATGGTATTTATACTGGCAGACGTATAAAAAGTCACTGTTAGGACAAATTCACCATTGCTGTTTCCAACCTGCCCAGTTTTGATCAGCTGCTCTGGCTGTAAATAACAAAGGGCTGTACACCTTTAAAAAAAAGACAGTTCTCCAGTTTTTCTTTAGTAAAGAAAATGGTTCTGTATAGAACCATGAACACTCAAAGAACCCTTTGCATGATTAAAGTGTTCTTTATCATGTATGGATTCTTTAAATTTGATGGAGAATGCGCATGAATGTGCTATAGATGGTTCTTTTCTTTTTGAAAACGGCTCTATATAGCACCAAAAAGGGTTCTTCTATTGTTAAGAAGTCAAGTTTGTAAGAATAGAAGAACCATTTTGGGTGCTATATAGAAGCATTTTCAGAAAGGCTCTATATAGAACCATCTACAGCACGTTCTCCATCAGTCATCATGATGCAAAGAGCCCAATGGTTCTTTGAGTGTTAAAAAAGATGGTTCTTCAAGGGTTCTTTAAAAAGAAAATGTATTTAGAACCATGAACACTCAAAGAACCTTTTGCATGATTAAAGGGTTCTTTATCATATATGGATTTTTTTAGACTGATGGAGAATGTGCATGAATGTGCTGAAGACAGTCCTATACAGAACCTTTTTGAAAAAAGAACCCCAAAGAGTTCTTCTATTCCTACAAGCTTAACATTGTAACAGTAGAAGAACCCATTTGGGTGCTATATAGAAGCATTTTCAAAAAGGTTCTATATAGAAACATGTACAGCACATTCTCCGTCAATCTGAAGAACACTTTCATGATGCCAAGAACGCTTTAATCATGCAAACTGTTCTTTGGGTCTTAAAAATAATGGTTCTTTAAGGGTTCTTTGATAAAGAAAATGGCTCTATTTAGAACCATGAACTCTCAAAAAACCCTTTGCATGATTAAAGGACTCTGCATCATGAAAGGGTTCTTCAGATTGATGGAGAAAATGCATGAATGTGCTATAGACGGTTCTATACAGAACCTTTTTGGAAAAAGAACCCCAAAGGGTTCTTCTATTGTCACAAGCTTGACATCGTCACCCTTTTGGGTGCTACACAGAACCAAAAAGCTTTTATATAGAAACATCTACAGCACATTCTCCATTAATCTGAAGCACCCTTTCAGGATGCAAATAACCCTGGTTCTATATAGAACCATTTTCTTCACTAAAGAACCCTGGAAGAACTATCTTTTAGGATAGTGTAGGATCAGCTTTTTACAACTTCTACAACATATTTTCTCCTCAGTGGACGATGTGCCAACACATACAAACCAAACCGTCTCGTTTCACTAAAATTTCGTTACTTTTCTCTGTAACAAATACTCGAACAGTGATTTCAGTTCACGAATACTGGCACCTTCGACGGGTAACCGGGTACTCGAGTATCTGTGCACATCCCTACTCGGTAGCGTAGCATTATAAACCGGAAACTCGATATTCATCCACTCTAAACGAAACTTAAACACTGTCCAATATGAATAATTAATGTACTTCTGTAAACTAGTCCAACCTTGCATCAGTAGCTATTTATAAGCTGAGCATGGCAAGGAAGAGATTGTGATGGGTTCATCTGAGGGGTCACTGGGCAACAGATAAGGGGATGTTAGAGGGTCCTGGTCCGCTCTGAGGGGCAGGCGAGGAGACCGTGGTCGGCTGGGAGGCAGACGTTGCTGTAGCGGCGGCCGCACCTGGCTCCATCACGCTGATATGCGTGATGAAACGGAGGCGGAGCTTCATGGCTGGTCTCAACGTGCAGATGATCTTCTCCACCTGGGAGATAAAGGACAGCAGAACATTCATTGGCCCACAGCAAACGGCTCGGTGATAGTGCATGCAGTGAGTGACCGCTAATGAGTTGAGCTCCTGCTGATTCTCCTGCTGAGTTTTATTGCAGCTCTAATCAGAAACACCTGATTCCTCCAATCAGACGCTCCGGAAGGCTTCAATTAGGCGTATGGAACGAATTAAAACCTGCTCAGGGTAAGAGAGTGTTATCAACGCAGAGTGAAGAGGACTCTTCTCAGAGAATGCTCCAGATAGGCCTGTCAGAATTACGACAATACATTTGTTTTAGATCATTTTTTAATCTGACTGCAGTCGTTACACCTCACAGTCATTTAATGCTGCGATAAACTGAATGTGAACTGGTTGCGCTGAATTGAGGCAAATTAACATAAAAAGAAAGCATCAATTTTTTTTCTTATTAAAACTTCTGAAAACAAAAGTGTTTTAAGTTCTAACTTGATGCTCTAACATGTTTTGTGTGCAGTAATATTTGCTTGTTTATAAGCAGATACCTGCTGTTTTTAGCATGTATGCTGGCAGAATAAATGTTTTTTTGCTTGTATTATTATTTTTTTTATGTTTTTTTCCAATTTTCCCCCCAGTTTAGTCATGTCCAATCCCACCCACTAGTTAGGACTCCCCCAGTCACACAATACCACCAACGCTAGGACGCTGAAGGCTAGCACAGGCTTCCTCTGAGACCTGTGAAGCGCCACTGCATCTTTTCAAACTGCCGCTGACACAACGTCACTGGACAGCTGAACGCCCTCAGAGGAAAGCGCCGACTGCCAGATCTGTTACGTCAGCTAACAGACGCCTGCGCTGGCTAGCATCACCCTGAGTGATTGTGGGAGACGGGGGCCATCCTACCCACCCAGAGAGAGCGAGGACAGTTGAGCTCTCTTGAACTCCCAGCCACGGACGGCTGTAGCATCACCAGGGATCGACCTCGCGATCTCCTGACGTCAAGGCCAACGCTTAGACGGCTGCGCCACTTGGAAGCCTTTTTTTGCTTATATTTTTACTCTTGTGAAGAACTTGTAGCTTTGCTTGACTCTACACATGATTCTGTGTGACTATACATGGTTCACTTAGTAGCTAATAACAATCTGGTCACTCTGGGTTTGTATTTAAATGGCTGCAAACAAGAAAAGTCAATACATCATTAATTGCAACAATATATATAATAACGGTAAGCTAAAATCTAATGGCCGCGACAGCTGTAACTCTAGAGTAAGAGCACAGCACTGCAACACCAGTGGAATATTCTGGAACAAACTGCTTTGGCTAATCTGTGTTGTCAGTTTTTAGCAAACTCAATACTAAAATTGAGACTTTTTGTAAAACCTGAAGCTTTAAAAATCACTGCTTGCTTCCAGCAAAGACGGTGAAGTTTTCCACCGTTCTCTTTGACTCCATGTGGTGACCTTGAAATCCACAGTTAATTAAAGTAGGCTATGTTTTCCCACATCCTGGAGAATTTTCAAATAAGTTTAGCCTCAATTTCTTGTACCATATACTAATCAGCCACAAAAACACATCAGGACCAGGATTTGGGATCTACGCTTGGCTGTCTAGTGGCTGGCTTGCCACTGCACAAATCATAAAGGTCAGCAAACAGACAGACGAGAGGGCAGGCCAGGTGTGTGTGTGTGCCTGTTACCTGGTCTTTGACGCTGTCCCCTGTGAACATGTATTTCATGTGGTAGAGAAAGTCGCAGATGGGGTCCATATACGCCAGGTGTTTACTGTGGAGGTCCACCGCCTGCAGCATCTCATAGAATGCCACTCCAATCTGACAGAGAGAGAGAAAGAGAGTGAGAAATCGCTATGATTCACATTCACACAGACAATAAAATCCACCACCAAGCACCAAGTGTTTCTGTCCATTCTTTCATATTTAAAAGAATGAGAAATGTATTTCGTCCAAAAATGAGGGCAGACTTTACTGAATGTTACTGAAGCAACAGAATATTAGAGGGAGTGTGTTATGAGAAATAACATCATGGCTGAGATTAGGTTGTAGGTATGAGCACAATGTTGCTCATAATAACACTCGACCAGTGTTCAATCGCTTTTATGAAACAGTTCTGCAAAAGTACAACAAGGCAAAGAAGCACCGAACACTTTGCTGAGATACTGAGATTTACATGCACTCAACAATCCAATCATAATCAGATTTCTGCAGTTATCTGACTTTTCAAATGGTCGTCTAAACAGCACACTCTGATTTCTTGGATTAAAGTCTAGAAATCTGATTAAGAAATCTGATAAAGGGGCTGGATTTTAGCTCAGTAATCAGATTTCTCAGTGCATGTGAACTCTTACTCTGATTTCTTTCTGATGTCTCAGTCTGAGCATGTGTGAAAACAGACCGTGGTACTGGAAATAAGCGAGCAGCGTCGCCGCGAGACGCAGCAAAACACTTCGGGAACGACGCTGAAACCGAACACATGCTTGACGAAATGAAGGATTTAAATATTCTTCATCTTCTAGATGACGTATAATATTTTCAGGTAAAGAGGCGCGAGGATTTTTTAAAAAAAGCCGCAGCATGAAGTTTGAGTTTTACATTACGTTTAAGTCGCGTCTTCTTCTGTGAGTTTATTGGCTGGTTGTAAAGCATGAAATCTGACTACTGTCTGACTCATGCAGATCCGGAGTTTCCCCATTATGTTTCCTCATTATCTGAGCATGTAAACGTGTTGATTACTGAGAAAATCTGATTTTCCGCAGTTATCAGATTACTAAGTACATGTAAATGGACTCATTATCTATTCCTTTTGCCAAAAAAGAAGTACTCATTGGCTGTGTTCACATTACGAGGTTTAAGTGGCACAAATCCAATCTTTTCAATCTGATCTTTTCATATTCGACCTGAGCCACTTTCATATGTGGAACCAGATCGGATTCGCATCCAATTCGCGGCCATGTAACCTTAATGTGACGCTCAGATTGGAATTTCACATCTCACCTTTTTCTCCTTCGTCTGGCTCTAATAATGAAGCTGAGAGCTGATCAGAGTTAATCATCTTCTCAGCGAAGCTCGTTCTGCTCGTTAGTTTGTGCTGATGATGGTCACGTGATTCATTCACGTGACGTTACTGAGTAGGATGAGCTCATGAGGGTCATTTCAGGACACTGGTTCGTCACATTAATTGACAGATTTGAATCACTTACCTAAACGAGTGTGAACCATCGAGGCAGAGAGATCAGATTTGAGCAAAAAATCAGATTTGATCAATGAGGCTTGTAATGTGAACGTAGCCAATGAGCCATTGAACTGACACAATATCAGGTTCAGCTCAGCTTTTTAAACGTTTGCCAGATTAACCTGAACGTAATTTGCTGCCAGTCAGTCTGAAAAGCATTTCACAGCCCAAATTGTCCATCTGTTCATTTCAGGCTAATTTCATTCTGTTTAGCTGTTCTTCAAAATCTGACCAAACAGGCAATTATCTTACAGAAGTTATCTAATGTATCTGTTTTCTGTTACTGTGTGTATTAGCATTAGTAACAGCTGCAGTGTCAAGTGAACAACTGGTGCTCAGTTGTCAAACAGTTATTTTGTGATTAAAGCTGTGCTGTTTTCAGAAATGACAGCACAGATAGAGCTGATTTCAACCAATCAGATCATGCTGTTGGGACTAACAGATTAATACATTCTGACATTCGAAAAACGATGCAAATTAATCTCCACCTTCAGACGCAGTGATGCATTTTTACACTCAAAGTAGATGCAGAATACAGAAATGGACGATGGGACGCTCGTGCACACACAGCTGGTATTGTGAGGAATAATAAACAGGTAATATTGTGAAACTGAGGAATTTCATGTAATTCAAGCCTCACTGTGTCTGTTCTGCTGTTACTGTAAAGGGAAAATTCAGGGACACATTTTAAAGTAATGTTCAATTCTACACCTACTGTGTGTGAGAGATAGAAATAGAGGCACAAACAGGTTTGATGAGAGTGGGGGCGACACTGATTCAGTGGCTTTATATGTTGTTATGGACACATCTGTCGTGTGTGTGTGTGTGTGGGTGTGTGGAGCAGGTGTGTATGCTCAAAGTCTGATGTGTGTGAGGAACAGGAGCAGGTGTTTCTGTGTGTTTATTACTAGGATTCGGTGCCAAAGATGGTCGTAATTGTTTGTATGTATGTTCCAGTGAAGATGCACTCTGTGGAGGATAGAAATGGCACTGAAACAACCAAATACACTTGTGTGCACACAGGAAACACCAGTGAGGTCTGGCACAAAGCAAGGGATGAAAAAAAGGTCTAGGTCTACACTTAACACAGATAATTAAATATACCAAATATATATAATTAAATAGACCAAACAGGTCTAAGACCCAGATAAAAGAACAAGGACAAGTAGATACAAATGTACTGAACATGTAAACAGCTGTATGATTTGAGATCAGTATTCTGGGCTCTGAAGATCACAAAAACACAAATTTATTAGATAGATAGATAGATAGATAGATAGATAGACAGACAGATAGACAGATAGATTAATAGACAGACAGAAAGACAACTAGGTAGACAGATAAACAGATGCATAGCTAGCCAACTATTCAGATACGCAGACAAAAAGCTAGTTATATATATAGATAGCTAGAGAGACAGCTGGCTAAACAGACAGACAGACAGCTAGTTCACTACCAGGTATGCTACCAGGTATGCTAGCTGTCTACATAGTCAGTGTGCTAGCCAGATGAACAGATAGACAGACAGACAGCTAACTAGCTAGCTAGAGCAGATACATAGATACATAGCTAGCCAACTATTCAGATACGCAGACAGAAACATTGTTAGATATATAGATAGCGAAAGAGACAACTGGCTAGACAGACAGACAGACAGCTAGTTCACTTTGGTAGACAGACAGCTTGCTAGCTAGCAAGACAGATAAATAGATGCATAGCTAGCCAACAACTCTGAGATGCAGATAGAAAGCTTGTTAGATATAGAGATAGCTAGAGAGACAGCTGGCTAAACAGACAGACAGACAGACAGCTAGTTCATCTGGTAGACAGACAGCTACCTTGCTAGCTAGACAGCCAACTACTCTGATATGCAGACAGAAAGCTTGTTAGATATACAGATAGCTAGAGAGACAGCTGGCTAGACAGACAGACAGACAGACAGCTAGTTCGCCTGGTAGACAGACAGCTACCTAGCTAGCTAAACAGATAAATATATACATAGCTAGCCAACTACTCAGATATGCAGATAGAAAGCTTAGACATATAGATAGCTAGAGAGACAGCTCACTAGTCAGACAGACAGACAGACACACAGTCAGACAGACAGATAGTTTTCCTGGTAGACACACAGCTACCTAGCTAGCTAGACAGCTAACTACTCTGATATGTAGACAGAAAGCTTAGACATATAGATAGTTAGAGAGACTACTGGCTACACAGACAGACAGACAGACAGCTAGCTAGCTGTCTACATAGTCAGTGTGCTAGCCAGATGAACAGATAGACAGACAGACAGAGAGCTACATACACATATAGCTGCAGAGACGGCTAGACAGACTAGCTAGCTAGATGGACACAGACAGACATCTAGACAGACAGTTGAAAGACTTTCAGACACTGAAAGAAACTGCAAGATTACAGCAGCAACAATAATACAATAATTAATAATATCAAAAATAAACAACATTATGGTTTCCACATAATGAACGCTTGAACGCATGCAGCCATTTACATTTGACAGAACCTGAAGGAAGTAAGATTAAAAAAAGGAAAAGTTAAAAATGTATTTCTGGCTACTGTTACATGCAGAACAGACACTCCTGCTCGGCCTGACAGCTGACGCACAGCTTAATGGAACGGCTTTTGAATTAGCCTGAATTCGCCTGCTGCTCAACCAGAAACACAGACAGACAGGGTAATTAAATTACCTGAACAAAAAGATGGAGTGAGGGGAATAAGCTGAAATGAATCAGTCTGCCAGAACCGAAAATAAAAACCCAGAAACGAGTGATGTGCCGGAGTAATTAAAATACCCAAACAAAACGAAGGTGTAGTGAACTGAATGTCACTTGACAGCCTCGCAGTGACTGGCTGTGAATAAGAACGCTCGCTCTTATGGGAGAAATTCAGTCCTGTCGTACTGATTCACCTCGCTACGTCCCAAATTCATGTCCCAGTCATGATAAAGCAGCTGTGAGCTAATCTTCTGGGTATATTTACCTTCAGCACTCAGTAGCTTTCGACTAAATGATGATTTGACAGTTTTCTTTTCCAAACTAGTGTTAAAAGCTCATATTGAAACACTTTCAACGTGCTGACATCAAAACAACAGGATAAAACGTGCGGCCTTTGGCTTTACTTAAGGTACACACTTAAAATTACGGTTCCGCATCACTGCATCATTAAATCGTTCTTCAGATGAATGGAGAACGGGATGTAGCTGGTTCTATATAGAACCGTTTTGAAAAGGGTTCTATATGGCACCAAAAAGGGTTCTTGTATTGTTTCAATGTCAAGCCTGTAACAATAGAAGAACTCTTTTTTTCAAAAAGGTTCAATATAGAACCATCTAAAGCACCTTCTGAAGAACGCTTTAAGAACTCTTAATGGTTCTGAAGAAACCTTTAACCCTTTAAGAACCACTTAATGGTTCTTTGCATCATTAAGTGGTTCTTCACATTGACAGAGAACGTGCTGTAGATGGTTCTATATAGAACCTTTTTGAAAAGGGTTCTATATAGCACCAAAATGGTTCTTCTATTGTTACGATGTAAAGCCTGTGACAATAGAAGAACTCTTTTTGGTGCTATATAGAACCACTTATATCTATATAGCACCAAAAAGCGTTCTTGTATTGTTTCAACATGAAGTCTGTAACAATAGAAGAACGCTTTTTTTCAAAAAGGTTCTACATAGAACCATGTACAGCACATTCTCAAGGAGCCTTCAGTCATGCAAAAGGTTCTTTGCACCATTAAATTGTTCTTCATATTGATGGAGAATGTGCTGTCGATGGTTCTATATAGAACCTTTTTGAAAGGGGTTCTATATAGCACCAAAAAATGGTTCTTGTATTGTTTCAGTGTCAAGCCTGTAACCATGAAGAACACTTTTTGGTGCTATATAACCGTCTAGAGCACATTCTCCATCAAGCTGAAGAACCTTTACAATGCAAAAGTAATTTTATGATGTAAAAGAACCCTTCTATCATGCAAAGGGTTCTTTGAGTGTTCATGGTTCTACATAGAACCATTCTCTTTACTAACAACCCCTTAAAGAACCATCTTTTTTAGGTGTGCAGCACTGTTACTAACAGTGGCCCTTGATATTGATTTCCTTTAAATAAACCTGCTATTCTTGCAAAGGACAAAAAGATGCTGATTTGTATTGAAAGCATTTTAAAAATCTATGCATCTTGTCTGATGGCAGACTGTCCGTGCCTGTGTGTGGATGATGTGTACCTCCAGCATGCAGCGCGTTCTCTCCTGCTGGAAGCGCTGTAAGAACGGTCCCACCAGGTGGTAGATGTAGAGGAGCTGGAACTCTGTCTTCACCAGCGGCTTCAGCACCTCCGACAGAAACCTGACAAATAACAACAAGCAGTTACTAGATGTGCACTGTGGCCTGACGAGACAGTCTTTCAGACTGTTTTTGGAAATAATGGACATCAGGTTCTCCTGCTCGAAGAAAAGGACCATCCAGGTTGTTACCAGTGTAAAGTTCATAAGGCTGTGTGTGGGGATGCCAGGCTGGCCTCCATCGCAAAAGAAGGCTAAGCATAGCTGAAGACTTGTATAAAGAAAGAATGGCAAAAAAATCCACTTTCAAACCTGGATTAATCAGCGTCTTCAGTCCCCAAACGATTAATAAGTGTTAAAATGAAAGGTGATGTATCATAGAGGTAAGCATGCTTCCGTCCCAACTTTTTGGGAACATGTTACCAGCGTCAAATTTATAATGAGACTATATTTACAGAAATAAAACCCACAAATAACGAAATAATCAATAAAGTTCATTTGGAACAACATCAAATATTGTGGTTTTGTATAGAGATGCACAGATACCACTTTTTCCCTTCAATACCTGATCCTTTAGTATTGGCTGATACAAAGTACTGATTCCGATACTAACTCTGTCTAACCTAACTCACATATTAGTCCTGATATTTATACAACTACATTTTTAAAATATTTTATTTTTGGTAAAATCTGTGTTCTTCGTCACAAATAAAACACTTTCAACTTGTCTAGATAGTATTTACTTGTTGGAGTATATTTATTAGATGCTTAAGGAAACTTATTTTTGTTCATTTACTGTATATGTTTAGTAGTTACTATTATATAATTAGTAATAAGAACCATATTTAACAACTTAAGTAAATGTAAAATATCTTTATCGTGTAAAACAGTTAAAAAACAGTAAACAGATAAACCTGTGGTGTTTACACATCAGCACAGCAGCTTCTCTGGCTGGAAAACGGAGCTGAATGTTGTTTCCCATCCAAATTTTTCTTGAGCCTCATATGTGCGTCTTGTTCACTCGCGCTGCATCCCTGAGCGTCAGTTCAGTAAATATCACTGCTGTTCAGGCTGTCAGCATCAGCAACTTTCAGTGTTTTGTCTGGTTTGGTTGAAGCGACGGGCCACGAGACCCCACTGCCGAGTGATACAGCTGACTGATGGAGGGCTATTGGAAGCACAGGCCTGGCTAGCGGGCTGCTATGCTAAAGGCGAAATCAAGGCTAAATGCTCATTATGCAGAAAGTTCGGTGGCTCCTTCGTCTCTCTCAGTAACATTAACCAAAAACTGCCGTTACAGATTCTGCCATCAGCATTTTTCGTCCCACACCACCAACGTGTTGTTAAGTTCTGTCTACTGGATCGCATGCATGCATCAGAAATTGCTTTGTGATATTGATCATATGTATCACACTGTGTTTAAGTGCCAGTATCCGCGCTGATACAGATACAGTATCGGTATTGGTGCAACACTAATTTTATAGTGTTAACTTAATACTCACTGTTAATCAGCATTTCACATACTGTCCCAACTTTTTTGGAACTGAGACACATAAAATATTGATAAATGAAACAAATCTTGATCCCAGAATTGAAAATCGTATCAAACCTGGAAATATGTGTATCATTACACCCCTAGCCATTTGCGAATGAATGTTCCAGTGTATAAGGATAATTACAGTGAGGCAACTCTGAATCCTACATTAGTTTACTGTATATGGAAAAAGGAGCTGATGTGAGACACATTCTTCTGAAGACTAGACACTGCTGGCCACATCGGTCTGAATTTCTGCACGAACTGCAGAAGCCTCGGGTCAGCGAGATGACAGCCCTGCTGCACTCCATCACCGAAAGAAACGTTCAGGGTAGACAGCACAAAGGCGAAAGAGAGAGAGAGAGAGAGAGAGAGAGAGAGAGAGACAGAGAGAGAGAATCTGAATTGCTACAGTCAGCTTTGGATTGCGTCAGTTGAGTTGGGTTATAAAAAAAGGTTTTAACTTCGGAAAACATATTCTCCAGGGCTGCTCTCGTTCTCTCTCTCGCTCTCTCTCTCTCTCGCTCTCTCTCTCGTCTCCGAGTGAGCTAGAGAGAGAAAGAGAAATGTCATCAGACATAGCAGACACACTCAGATGCCTGTGTTACAGCATGTCTCTCCTTAAAATCTCTGAAAGAGAAAATTTTCATGAAAACACCTGAGAAATCACAACCCCTGGAATTCAGAATTGATATAGCTCGCCGCCCACTTGTTTTCCATTTTTCATTACAGTATTTAAATCATTACATCTTTATTCACAAGAAATGGTTTAGCTCTTCTGGTAAGCCTTGTGTTGCCTGTGCAGTTTATCCCTGTCTTCCTCTGGTTTCCCTACAAAGTCAGGAGATCTGCCTTAAAATGTATGAGAAACAAAGGCGCGTGTGCTGACAGCAGAAACCCCGGTGTGGAACGCGAGTGTCATTTTTGGACAGTTGTGGCAGGCGCATCAAAACAAAGCAGGAACGGCACTCTCACAAGAGCGATGTCCTCCTCCCTCGGAGACCAAACAGACAGATCCATAAACTGCTCAAGGCACACTACAGCTCTTCACATGCGTACTAACAGACTGTCACTGCTGCGGTCTAAACACAGAAAAATACACGTCACGGTTAAAGTCACTCGAAGCAACATCAACACCGGGCCAGAAACATTCAGCACCTCAGACGTCCTCAAGAGGGAAAGTCAAAGTTATACAATAAGATTATTTAGCAACTTGACATGGTCAAAGCAAGCACATGATGTGGGGCTAAAAACACTGGTTACTAAAATTAGACCTTAGAACTTAGAACAGGTCCGTCTGCTATACTTTTCCTCTCTTCTCAGTCACCACTCCATTTAAACGTACAGAAAAATATGGTGCATCATAATCCTGCTAAACACAATTATATATATGTTAGCAGGGGTGTGACGATACGCTCAGCCCTAGATTCGATATTCCCATGATATTTTGTACAACATCCGAATGAAGCAAAAATCATGACCGTATCCGCGTTGCTGCACAGTGAGATAAACGCAGACAGGCGGGAGGAGTGTGGCGTATGGTGTGAGCATGCCAGAGTGAGGTGTTGATTGGTGCTGCTTGTTTGTGAGCATATGCCATCTAATGTAATTACATTAGTCCCTGCCAATTTAAAGGGCTAAAACTAGTTGAGTTCAGCTATTCAGAAGCATTCAGAGTGCTTAAAGGTGCAGTGTGTAAGAGTTAGGGGGATGTATTAGCAGAAATGGAATTTAGTAAAGAAAACTATGTTTTCGTTAGTGTAAAAAAATCACTTGCAACAACGATTCATTGTGTTTTCGTTAGTTTAGAATGAGCCCTTCATATCTACATAGCGGCTCCTCTTCCAACAGAGGCTGCCGCCGCCATGTTTCTACAGTAACCCAGAACGAACAAACCAAACACTGGCTCTAGGGGGCGCCTTTCGCGTTTTTTACGCTGAAGCAGCAGCTTAATTTGGTGGAACTGTAGCTCCAGTTGGAAGACGTGGAAAGAAGAAGAATCAGTGGTTGCTCGCGGTGCTGACTGACCATTTTGTGTCATAAGTTTGAGAACCCAAATTCTAACAATCATACTTATTATTTAGCACAAGAAAAAGCGATGGAGGGTGAATCCTCCCTGCCAAAGGAGCGAAAGCCTGACGACTACTGCAGGTTCTACTTCTCGCTTGGAAAAGGGAGGGGTTAGGGAGGAGTGGTCAGTTAGTTTGGTTCCAATCTGCAACCTCACCACTTAATTAAAGGGTTCTTTGCATGGTGAAAGGGCTCTTCAGATTGATGGAGAATATGCTGTAGATGGTTCTATATACAACATTTCTGAAAAGGGTTCTATATAGCACCAAAAGGGGTTCTTCAATCATTACGATGTCAAGCTTATAAGAACAGAAGAACCCCTTTTGGGTGCAATACAGAACCCTTTTCAAAATTGAAGCATCTGTAGCACATTCAAGCTCATTTTCCATCAATCTGAGGAACGCGGTCATGATGCGAAAGAGCCCTTTAATCGTGCAAAGAGTTCTTTGAGTGTTCATGGTTCTAGATAGAATAATTTTCTTTTCTAAAGAACCCTCTTTTTTAAGAATGTAGCTTTCAAATGGTGGGCAGCAAAAAGTTTAACAACCCTTGGTTAAGAATCCTTTGCATGATATACAACATTTTTGAAAAGGGTTTCTATATAGCAAGCTCGACATCGTAACAATAGAACAACCTTCCGGGTGCTAAACAGAACTCTTTTCAAAAAGGTTCTATGTAGAACCATCTACAGCACATTGTGAAGAATGCAAAGAACCCTTTAATCATGCAGTTCTTTGAGTGTTCTTGGTTCTACACAGCATCACTAAGATTCCTTACAGAACCATTATTTTTAAGACTGTGGTAACTTAAGCCAAAAGTAAAAACTAAGATTTTTCCTCTAACGCTCTAACTTTTCTCATCCTTTCTTTTTTGTACTGCATTTTGTAGCTCCCTTCACACAAGACATCGTTTCTAACGATCTCTCTATAGAGATTCAAGGCAGCCATGCAGAGATGCACGGCTGTACCTTTCTAAAGCAGGATAAAGCGCTAGTCTGTCAACCCAATGTGCCAGTTAAACCATCCACACGTCAGCACTCTGTCAAAGGACACAGGACAAACTGCTTCCTACACCTGAGCCAGGATACGGAGGCTATTACTCTCAGCAAGCAGGCAGGCTTTAATGTGAAGACAGAGTCTGGAGATCATCACACTCTGTAGCCTGAATCTGCCGGGACGTCTACCACTGCTAAAATAGAGCAGATGGAGAGGAAAGGTCAGTAACAGTAGAGCCCAGTCCCATTTCTTATTATTATTATTACCCCTACCCCTTGTTTTCGAGTGTCACCTTGCCCCTGGGTTAAAGGTTATTGGTAAAAATCTTCCCTCTGAAATGGGACCCTCAAATAAAAAGGGCATTACTTCATTAACAGCTACCAGTGCTGCTCTGTAGGCGACCCTGCCAGTCTGCAGTGACAGCAGAGGAGGGTAAAGTTCAGCTCCTCACTGCTGGGCTTTAGTTACATTTAGGGAATCATATGACTTCAAAGAGGAGGGCAATTATTTATTATCACCCACCCCTAATTCTTCAGTGATATGAAGCTGAAGTCAGATATTCACCAGATTCTTGTTCGAATTTTTCCGTTCCACCTTAAACGGCGCAGCAGTTACATTCTGGTGCTTCAGGCATCAGAACTGCTGGACTATTTAAGTTTTTTTGCTCATTATGAAGAAAAGGAACATGATACACTGAAACGACATTAAACTAAGATAATACAGTGGTTATCATGATTGTTGAAAATTCTCACATTTGTGTGTTTCTTTGTTTTCTTGCTGGTTTTTCATTTTTCCCATAACACTGTTTGCAGTGTGTCTCTGAAACACCTCCGTTTGAAGGGCCATGCAGTCCTAACACTTCACCCTACCCCTCTATTGCAAACAACAATTAGGACACCCTACCCCTAGACGTGAACGCACAAGAAGGAGGGGTAAGGGCCAAGTGGTAGGGGTGAGGGGTGAAATGGGATTGGGCCTGTAGACGTAACCATACACATATTTTCAGGTTTGCTGAGTTTTGATTCTGGTGTCAAGATTCAAATTTTCAATATTTTACGTGTTAAAAACGTCTCCATACTTTCATTATATACTCCACAGACCGTGAATGTGTGCATATCATAAGCTCTGCCCCAGCCAATACACTCTGATATACCCAGATGTCTAGTTTTAATCACACAGTATTTTCTCTGAAAGACTGTAAATGAGAGACGCTCAGAAGAGCGAGGGGCCTAACAGCCATACAGTTCTACTTTTCCATAAACTGGTCCATGCACTGCACTCACTGTTTAAAATTCAATACTGTACCGAAACTGGTTCACCGTTAATAACAGGCTGTCCAGCTGCAGCAGAGGTGCAGTCAGTGTTATGGCGGTTTCACCAGCTCAGAAACACAAAACCCTGTTCACTACATCAGAAGGAAGTTCACAAAGGGGAATTTCTCAGTTACCTACACTCTTAAAAAATGGCTCTTCAAGGGTTCTTTAGTAAAGAAAATGGTTCTATATAGAACCATGAACACTCAAAGAGCCCTTTGCGTGATTAAAGGGTTCTTTACATGGTGACAGGTTCTTCAGATTGATGGTAAGTGTGCTTTTTTGAAAAGAGTTCTTCTACACAGCACCAAAAAGGGTTCTTCTATTGTTACAATCTAAAGGTTGACACAAAAGAAGAACCCTTTTTTGACTTGGCCCTAGTTTATCTAATCAGGGCTTCATTAAATTTTCTACTGTCTGCATTTAACCTGGTGGCCGTGGTACATTTTATTAAAAAAAAAGGCACCCCATGGCGTTAGTTTTTTACCTGCATTTTCAAACAAGCACCAATTTGGCAGGACAACTGTGAACCTGGCAACTCTTCAAAGCAGTAGCGCTACTGGTATAGGACGCAAATTCGCATGCCAAAGTCCATCTTGATGCAAATTGTGCGATTGAGTTGTTTTCATCCTGCAATTCTACAATGCGAAATCGCTCATCGTGGTGAATTTCACTGAAAAACATGTATTTTCGCTGGCAGTTGCAAGTGTGGGCCTTAAGGCTGCAAGTTACAGTGATTTTCCCACTGTAAAGAGTTGTTATTCGTGACACGGCGTAATGCGGAGCAAAATCACTAACACACTGCACTTTTAAAATGATGACAAAATCCAATTAGATACACAATCAATTAATAATTTACATTTTACTAACAATTGCAATCAACGCTTCCACTATCAAGCAATGCAGTTCGTTTACAGTAGCTACTGTCGACATGCAACGATTCTCTAAATATCTATGTGGCAACATGACGTCTGTGATCATCAGTATTTTATACTGGCTTTAAACATGACAATCAATCTAAACACCCTCTCCTCCCATTTAACTGGCCTGACTTTTGGCTTAAGTTACATGGCTTATTGAAAAACACTGCTTTCTGAAATAAGCCCCCTCCCCACCCCCCTAAGGGAGTAACAACAACGGCAGTCAGTCAGTCTGTCTTGATTTATTAGACTGTGATGTGGAACGAGAATTTGCTTGAGGGACGCTCGTCATCTTTTTCTAGAAAACCAGACACGTACGGTGTGACTGAAGAAAAGAGGTGGGAAATATAACAGCAGCATATCACATGTACAGTCATACAGATTAGGACTTCCTGCTGAAAGACAAGAGAATACACCATCATAATCAACCAGGTAACACTGCTTATATTCTTTCTTATAAGTACTTTCACAGAAATGAGAGCTACTGTGGAAGACGCATATAAGCTTCGCTATGTCTAGAACTGGCATCTCCTACATGTTACTGTACAGCGTTCAGTGCTTTTTCCAAAACTACGACATGGTAAAAATATCTCATAGTTCTTTACTTCCATAGTCTAGCATTACACTGATTACACTGCCTACAGGTATATCAGACTGCACCTGGTAATTTGACTTCAATAGGCAGAGACACGCCCACTGGAATATCATCACTGTCGGACAAAAACCCTGGATCTGACACATTATTAGCTTTCAGTGTAAGTTAACGTAAAAAAGATTTTATTGCAAAACAATTTTGGACCATTTCTACTGATCCACTCAACATGAAACCTTCACAAGTTTTCAAAATTATGTTTTTCAAAAAATGAAAAACAACAAAAGCGGAGATATAATTCCAACAGCGACAATATACAACGCTACAGTGCTCAGTTCTGAGTTACACTACATGGCAGCGTTCTGTAGGGCTGAACTTTGGTGGAAAAAGTCCTAATAGCAATTTTCTGATTAATACTGCGACCGCGTTTTAAATGGCGATTATTTTCTATAAATTAAGGATTAGGCCATTTGGCCAAGAAGTCCAGAATATTCATTTTCTGTCTTGAGGCTTGACCCCTGAATGTAGAGTGCCAGACGGCCAGTAAGCTATAGCTGTGATGTCACAACATGGAGGTTTGGTTGGCTCTGATTGGTCTATCTTATCTCCAGGCAGTTCACAAGCTCTGAAATATAAAGTTAAATTTCCCCTCTTAAAACTTAAGACAACATTGTTGATAACGTACATGATAATTAAAAACAATTGCAGCTCTTGCGATTTGAAAACTGCATTCTTTTAAATTGTGATTTCGATGCAAATACGATGAATCTTTCAGCCTCAGCGTTTCGTAATCCAGAACAACATAACTTTCCTGCTCTAACACTCATCATTTATATCCAAAAGGCTTGACAACAGATAAGCTCAGCATGAGTTTGAGCAGGAAGACACTAAACTGCAAAACCCATAAAGGACTGGAGGTAAACGCTGCATTTGGATGCTTGTTAACATTTCTGACTCTTAAGCCTCCTTTCCACACATGGACTTTCACACAGTAATGTTAATTAAACAAGAAGCTGTTAAAAGACCACAAGCCAGAGTAAAATCCCAGTAGGAATGATACAGATAAAGTCCTAGTGCAATTCCCATCACTGGGAGAGACAACAAGTGTCTTGACTGTAGTTGACAGAGCGAACCATTTTGGCTGTACAGAACAGTTTTGAGTTCTTGCAAGGACCTGATTCTAGCGGCAGAAGCTGCAAAAAAACTGCACTTCATGCGTTTGTGGCTACTACTGCAGCAATGCAGCATAGCAATGTGACGGCCCTTTTTGAACAGTTTTCAGGTTTTGCGTGAGAAAACGCCACAGGGGGTATTTTAATTAAGCAGTAGAACCCGAGAGGGAGAGTATTATGGCAAAATAACATCATTTAGTCGCCGTAGATCATCACAGCCGTGATGTTATTGGCGATAACACACTCCTCGAGTGTTCTACTGCTTTAATACAACAGTTAAATAAATACAGTAATAAATTAATAAACTGGGTCGTGAACGCGGCGTTTAATATGTTTTAATGTTCGCAGTTCCTTCACCAAATTATAGTTCCTTAACGAGCAGCTTGTTGCTACGTCAGAGTAACGAGCTCCGCCCACTCGCTGCACAGCCGGCAGTTCGTTCTCCAGCTCCACACAGACCAACTGACAGTTTGGGAGTTTAGTGTCGTCTCATCCTCAGAGTCTGACCAAACCGGCTGTCGGTCAAATGAGATCTTAAAAGTGTCCATTTTCTGTTTGTGGCAAAGTAAGAAGTAAAAACGTTCAAATGTCTTGAGCGTCTCCTACAGCTGTCAAAGTTGTTGCTTAGCAACAGCGTCTCAGCGGAGTGATACAGTGTTTGTGAAAAACCTGTGATGTTAGGTAATAACAGTACAGTTAGAGCGCTTCTCAACCAATCAGCTTGCTTGGCTGGAACGAACTGCTGTATAAACATCACTCAAAAACTGAAGTATCTGTTGGCCCAACATGCTGAGGATGTCAGATGCAGTTAAACGGCCCTTTCACAGCAAATGTGAACTAATGCACCGCAGTAAAACACCCCTTCAGGACTGTTCTGAATGATGCAAAGCATTACTGGTACAGCCTTCACGGTAATGTCCTGGGGTTCGGGTGTGAAAAGACTTACAGGGTGATAATAGGGACTCGGCCTCTTACTTGGGAATGAGGGAGAGCTGTCCGATGCTGGAGTGGTGCCAGACTGCGTGGGCTAGTGCCAACACGTAGCTGCAGTACATCTCCGAGTAGGACTGGTGGCAGGCTGTGAAGTCCAGCAGCTGAAATGGGTAGCCGACACACTCCATCTCTGATGTCAGTGCAGGGCTGCTGATCACGCTAACAATGCGATCGTGCAGCACAATCCAGTACGGCTCCTACAAGACAGGGCGATAGAGGATGCATCTCAAACCAAGCATTAATTAATACTTCTATTAATAATCATAATAATATTCAGCATGCATTTAAATCTTACATTTTATTTTTTTATTAATTATCTTATTTTCTTTTTTTTATTTTTAGGTATTTTTGTTTTTCCTTTTAAAAGACATTCTGTCAATCCTACAGTATTTCTAACATTCTCTTCTTTATTTACACTCTTCTACTGTTTATTTTAAAAGCATTTTGCGCTGCATTTTACTGTATGACGACGATAAATAAATTGTTTTTTGTAGTTCTGCACATAAATAAAATGAAATAAAACCATAAGGACACTGACTTTGTCTAACACAGCTTTTATCACTACAATTTTAGGCTGCTGCCACAGTACCAAAAACCATTTCCATGTGTTGTTTCACATTTCAGTGATGCTTTTCAGTGTTGATTATATTAATAATATTTTAGATTTGTTTCAGCAGGAGTTCACACACTGCTTCACATTTCAAGGTTCTGATTAATAGACTGTAAGTGTGTCAGACATGCTGGGTTGTCCATGGAGAATGCGGAGAAAACAGCAGGGGAAAACATTCTTGGAGGAGATTAACGTATTGATACAGACAGTCTGGAGTGCATTTTGGCAAGAATAGGATGCCCAAGTTAAAATAAAAAAAAACCAGAAGAAAAGTAAGATGTTTTTCCCCCTTTAACCGAGAACATTCCAAACTCAGCTGCCAAGAGCTCAAGTATGTCAAAGGAGCGTAATGGAAGTGATGAATGCAGCTCCAGAGAGAAAGAGGAGAAAGAGCACAAGAGAAAGAACAAGCAAGAAAAGATGAATGATGGTGAAAGAATATATGAAAAAAAGGAAAGTGAAAAGTGACTTTCTGGGGGAAAGTCAGAAACGATGATTTTTATGAGCAGGCCCAACAATTATTACATAAATCATCTGACAGAAATTACTCTCCATAGTTGTTAGCTTTTACAGACATATGTTTACGTCAAAACCAACAGGAATGTGAATTGAGTGTGTTTTTGTTGGGTTGTAAATAAAAGAAGTGAGGCAGGTCACATTTCTAAAGGCCAATTTATAGTCCAGGCGACAAGTGCCGCTCAACAAAAAACCTGTGGTCGACAGATGTTGCACCACTGTAGACACGATGTTGGAATAGAACATCATCTGCAGTTTGCATGAAAACCTGTACGACGATGCAGCGAATGAAAAGCAATGAAACTGCACAGAAGAGAAAACAGCTGCTACAGTGAAACTGCATTAACAGTAGATTTTCCACACGCCTGTGTTTCACTCACGAGTTCTTTTGCCATCTTGCAGGGTTGCCAGATTCGTGGTTCTCCCAAAAATTCTGGCTAGTATGAAACTGCAATGTGGGGGGAAATTACACTGTCTTGGGTGGGTTTTCTGCCTGGACAACTTTGTAATCGCAGTCGTGGAAAAATGTTTGGAAATTAAGACAAATCGTCCTATAAATGTATATGGATCCTAGTTCTGAATAGCTGGCAACCTGGAAAAGCAAGAAAGTAGACACAGCCCACGGCAACAATCCAGAACGCAGAATTTTGAGTGCCATCCAGTCAGACTCAATCAATCTAATCAAAATTTTTTAGAGTATGCGACAAGGTCTGCAACCCTAGCAGACACAACTTTGTCTATTTTGTGTCATTTTTGTTGTCTGGACTATAAATCGGCCTTTACAAAAACAACACATATTTCAAACAATTCAGGCTGGTGCTACAACACCTTTAGAGGGCAGCGGTGAGTGATGTTTGTTTATTTGAGTTCGAGCTGAGTCTGTCGTCAGTTTGGTGGTACTAAATATCGACAGCTACGAAGTAAAATAGTCGACCAGTTTGGCCACTTAAGGCTTGTACTTAAAATAAAAATAAAACAAAAAACTATTAAATTGCAGTTATTTATATGGCGGTTAATCATTAGCAAAAATTTCATGATTGTGGCCTAAATGCAAGGAGTTTCCCAGGAAAGGTGCTCATTTACTTACTGAAGATATTTATGCATTTATTATTATTATTGTTTTTTAATTGTGTATCTGAACCTGGCCAGCAAGCAAAAAATGAAGATTACAATCAATAATGGCATGACATTGGATCTAGTAAGTTTCTCGGTTAAAAGACTGCAAGAAGGAAGGGGGCGGGGGGAGAGAGAGGGAGAGGGAGAGGGAGAGGGAGAGAGAGAGAGAACTGGCCGTACAGGCAGAGCAGTGATGACCAGCCCAATAGCGTTCATCCACGCTGTCACGTTCTCACGAGGGAACCAAAGGCTGACTGTAGGAGACACAGAAGACAAAGACCATCAAACTACAAATCAGTGGCTTTTCATAAAGAAGGCCCGGCTCCAACAATTAGGGCCGAGTCGATAAAAACATTTTGTCACTAATGCCGATTATAAGGAGGTAATTATTGATAATCTACAATATCAACAAATATAATGTGATACAATCAAACCTTAGACAGACTCCTATCGTTGTAATTAAAGCCCTTTATCCTGCATTTTTCTTGTATTTTATATGCACCAAAAACAGTCAGATTATTTTAACATGACAATTTTCTCAGCTCTTTTTAGCCTTAAAAGGCCATTTTTGTTTTTGTGCCTTTAAAGACTGACACAATAGGCTGCCCTGTATTGCGTCTCATTCAAAAACTACTCAGAACTTCATCATGAAAAGGTGGTGCTAAACCGCTATAGACTGAACGGGTGGATTTCTGTATTTATTGCAGCTTAACTTCCATATATGGACCACATAGAACTAGTTTCCATGCTCCAAGGAAAGGTTTTCCATGATAAGAGCCCTTTAAATCATTTTTTTAATGAGCTGCTGTGATGATGATATCAGACCTCTTGAGCACAACGTTGAGCAGCGCGTTTCCCACGTCTTTCCCTGGCACGGCGAGGGCCATCAGCTCTACGCAGGTCACGTGAAGCGCGTGTGCTGCTGGATTCGGAAACTCATTAAAGCGCCAGTCACAGTTGGGAAATGGACCTGGAGACTTCCCAGCCATCGGTAGCACTCATTAAGGAAAAGACTCACAAGTCTGTAGGGGCATGTACAGTATATACACTTCACACCTGATTACACATAATATTGTCTATCTGGGTATGTAGACTGCCCACCAAAGACAGGGTGAAGCTTTTCTAAATGCTTTACTGCACATGAGCATGATTTCTGCCAGTCCACAGCACTACGTGTTAGTTTTTAGTTACCGTTCCAAATATTTGCACATGATACCCTATCAGATAACCCTAGTTAGCCTTAAATATGTTAATTTTCTGCAAACTGACAAACAAAATGTACTCGATTGTATTAGAATCCCTTTGGAAAGTGAAGGCCCAATCCCATTTCACCCCTCGCCCCTCCCTGTTCACGTCTAGGGGCAGAGTGTCCCGATTCTTTCTGAGATAGAGGGGTAGGGCGAGGTGTTAGGGTTTTTCAGAGACTCACTCCAAACAGAGTGTCGCGATAAAAAAAGAAAACCGGCAAGATGGCTGAGAAACAGACCAAAGAAACCCACAAATGTGAGAATTTTCTCTGTTAAAAATCACGATAATAATTGTTTTATCGTAGTTTAATGTTGTTTCAGTGTATTATGGTTCTGTTCTTCATAACAAGCATTAAAAAACGCTCATAAAACGCTGATGTCTCGGTAGTTAGCTCACTAATTTTCCCGTTCCACCTTAAATGGTTAACGGCAAATGGGAAAATTTGAATAAGAAGCTGGTGAATATCTGACTTCAGCTTCATCACTGAAGAATTAGGGGTGGGTGATAATAAATAATTGCCCCCCTCTTTGAAGGCATATGATGCCCTAAATGTAACTAAAGCCCAGCAGTGAGGAGCTGAACTTTACCCTCCTCTGCTGTCACTGCAGACTGGCAGCGTCGCCTACAGAGCAGCGCTGGTAGCTGTTAATGAAGTAATGCTCTTTTTTTATTTGATGATCCCATTTTGTAGGGAAGAATTCAGTTCCAAGGGGCAAGGAGACACTCGAAAACAAAGGCAAGGGTAAAAATAAGAAATGGGATCAGGCCTGAGTGTATGGTGGATTACATTGTACAATGCAAACAGCACCCTCTACAGTGAACTCGATCAGTGCATGCACAAAACAGAATTCCTATAATATGTGACAACAACTTTAAATCTAAAGGCACTGAAGAATTTTTAGCAGCTCCCAAAGCGGCTGGCTGAAGGATATTGTCGACTAGGCGGCCGATGAGTTTGCAGTAGTAGGTGTCATCTGGGATCCAGACGTTGTCGTCGCGGGGATTCATGCCGAATTTGAGGTAGGTCTCGCTGAGGCACCAGCCAGGCGTGCGGTTATCCTTCAGTGAACTCATGATGGCGTGCACCAGTTTGCGCTTCAGATTGGTGCGGTCGCGCAGGTGCCTCTCGTAGTAGTGCAGGGTGTTGTAAAGGTACGTCACCGGCCGATCTGAACACACATCAACAGCAGTTACGCAACACGGCACCGATCTGCTTAACATTACATGTTACGTTACATAAAGTGGTTCTATGTACCATACAGGGCATGAAAACCATACAGAGCTAAAGGCAATGATCTGAGTCTCTATTACAGGAGTCTGGAACCCAAATGTTAAGAAGAGCCATTTTGTCCTTTCAACAAAAATCTAAACACCTTGGGAGCCTCAACACTTTATGTCCATTTTACCATCTTGGCTGTAAATGTGTCTCAGTGTGTGCTGATGTGCCAGAATAGACTGACAAAAAATACTATAACAGAAAACAGACTTACTTCGCTCTGCTTTAAGCTTTAGCTCAGCTATAGCTGCTTTTCTCACATCTCTGACAGGAAACTTTACACAAAAAGTTGAACAGTTTCTTGTAAAATGCCTCTCAATGTTCGCTTTTTACGAGACTGTAGTCGCTTCTCATTCGCCAGCTTCTTGTTCAAATATTCCTGTTCCACTTTAAATGACACCTGAGGTTCCAGAATGTAACGACTGCACTATTTAAGGTGGAACGGGACAATTCGAACAAGAAGCTGGCGAATGAGAAGCGACTTCAGCTTCGTGACTTTGTAGTGTTTGTCAGTTTCTCGTTGCAGATTACACGTATCAGGAAACCAGCAGGAGTGATTATAAACACAAATAAGTCCATTCATCTCCAAATTATCGATGTTCATCTTAAATCTCTCTCTTTGCCGTTTCGTTAGCTACTAGCTAGGCGAGACTGTTGTCTGTGTTGCTATGGTGACCAGCGGTCTGCGCTGATCTTCAGGGTTAAAGGGTGAATCAGCAGTTCTACATTAACTCCAGAGTTTAAGACCATTTATTGTTAAACTGTGTTGAACGATCAGCAGAGCTTTATTTTACTGTAAAGGAGGATTATTTTATTTTTACCTACAAATCTGATTCAGCTGTGGAGCCACAACAGGACAGTAAAAGAGCCTCATGTTGCTAAACACTGTCCTATTATCCTTGGCGTCAGTTTAATGTCTCTAAATAAATGAATGACATAATTTCTTACTTCATATTTAATAAATATTCCTAATTTAATGGAGACAACTAGGTAAAGATAAAATAGACATGATGATGGGTTTAATGTCCTGTACACATTTTGTACGCATCACTGTTCTTTGAGGTCAATTTGACCCCAGGCTTTCGGTTTAGGTTTGAGGTTATAAAAAGTAAGAAATGTCAACATATTACACACATATATTTTGAAATTTTGGACACTGAGGTCATTATAACATGCAATTTTGTAATCTTTAACAAACTTCCCCTTGCTTTAAAGTCCTAACCTAACATCTCCATAGTTGTAGTAGTGCGAGAACCACACCACACGGGGCTAAGGAGAACAAAACTCCCACTACAACTTTGATATTGATATGAGGTTTGATATTTGATATGAGGTTTAAATTGAGGGATTTAACTTACCCCAAGGACAAAAGATGTTAGTAAATCTGAGGATAACAGGAGGGTTAACTAACCTGACTTGTACGGCTACAAAGGTAACAGTGACCACCTACAGTTCTCTGCATAACATCACCTGCTAAGCTTTTCATTAAATCGTTAGACTTTTGAATCACTTCCCCCTCACCATGGAACTTGTAGAGGCCCCCAAGGTGGTCCAGCAGGGTCTCCAGGGACTTTGAGACGGGCAGCAGCTCCAGGAAGCGATGGATGACGATGTCGAAGACGGGCAGGAAGCGTAGACACACGTTCCCGAAGTAGATGGGCAGGTACTGTGGCTGGAGCTGCACAGGGGGGTTCACCTGCTCCGCCAGACCCTCAAAGTACAGCTTCTCTGGGTACTTCTGCATGTGGAGAGAGTAACAGAGAGTGAGCGAGAGAGAGAGAGAGAGATCTGAAAGCTGCCACCAATATGGATACTGATTTTAATTTAAATGTAAATTAAATGTAAATTCATATGGTCAAAACTGAAACAGACTCCAGTTTCAGCTAAAGTCCTTTTCTGACTGATATAGCTGTCAATGTGCAATTGTCACATTCACCAAACAAGCAAAACCTAAAGCTGATGCATTTTGCATATTTTTGTCATTTTTACCATAACCCTGCATTCAAACCGGCAGATGACAAAGCGGCCAGAGGTCATTTTTTCCAAAGAGAGCTGCCGATTTCCAGCAACAGGAGGCAGTGCAAACACTGGCAACGCGCAGTGGGCGGCGAGGCGACAAAGTGGAGCGGAGATTGACTTTATGTAAATAAGGAGTGAAGCGACATGACGATTACCAGCAGGAATTGAGCGTTCAGCCAGAGCCAGTTTATGAGGAGTCTGGCCACTTCCTATTTCCACCGTTATATCAAAAACAGGACTGCAAAACAGCAGAGGGCGCCCACGAGCAAGTGGGAGCAAATGCAGCTCAACAGCTAAAAATGGAAAGTAAAAATAGTTTCTAATCACTTACACAGAACTTTCCTTTCATTTTAGAAAGTAGAAGGATGCATTTCACTAAAAAAGCAAAGAAATCTCACCTGTATGTTTTTTCTTTATTCTACAGCAAACGGGTTTGAACAGCAGGATGCCAACATTACTGCTACTGAGTGCTGACTGGTTGGCTGTTTGTGCTCACAGACGTTATGAACGTACACGAGGCTCCGTTTTAAACTCCTATAATTCGAGTTTAAAAGCTCTTAAAAATATAACAGCGGTGTTAAAATGTTTTATGCTGTTCAGGAAATGAATGTATTCATTTACATTAAAATATTTAAGCATTTATAAACTACAATTTTGCTCAAATGCTCCATATTAACCCATTCATTTTGTACCTGCTCGGGAGCGCCCTCTAGTGTCTGAGAAACCCGGAAGATGTTACAGAGTGGAAATTCTCCTCTCTACAAGTTCTCTGGTTCAGCAGCGAAGTACACACAATTTTTTTTGGCTAAAAATTGTTCCTACTAGAGATGGAATAATGGTGGTGCAGCAAACAGACAGTAATCGCTAAATTAAGACCAAACAGCGTTTTCCTCACCGACTGCACAGACACGGGGACTAAACCATAGCAACCAACGGAACCAACTGGAGTTCAGAAATGCCAACAGGCGATGAGCGTTCAGCGATTTGGGCGACAAGAGGTGAGAAGTCGCTGCAGGTGTGAACGCAGGGTAATGGTGTTCTGGTCTGAAGTGAACCGGTTAAGCCTGTATTGCTATAAGCAACGGCTGAATCTTAGCAGATTCTACTCCAGTCACAAAATCACTGAAGCTGTTTTTACAGGCCAAACGAGATCAGTCATGTCCTGGGTGGAGCTCAGGACGGCTCATTCCACATTCTCACTCTAGTTCACTCTGAAGGATGAAGGCTTTCTCCCTCCAGAACAGCAGAGCATGTATTTTTCATCTTTTCGCCAGAAACTCTACAGTTCCCAGTTTTCTAGTTTGACCTACATTTAATTTGAGACACCTTAAATAACATTTACACAACAGGCCAAAGGAATGAAAGCGAATGGTGAATTTTTTTGGTGACGTTTAAAATAATATTTTGCACCTAAGCAAAATCTGATTTGTGATCTCTCTCTGGATTGTTGGGACTCTTGAACAGAGCCTGGTTACTTCCTATAATAAACTTTGAAAATGCATCTGCATGCTTAAAGGGTTCTTTGCATGATGAAAGGGATCTTCAGAATGATAGAGAATGTGCTGTAGATGATTCTATAGAGAACATTTTTGAAAAGGGTTCTATAAGACTTCTATTGTTATGATGTCAAGCTTGTAATAGAAAGAACCCTTTATGATGCTATACAGAACCCTTTTCAAATCATACAGCACGTTCTCCATCAATCTAAAGAAACAATTTCACCACACAAAGAACACTTTAAGCATGCAGATGGCTCTTCGAGTGTCCATGGATCTTTGTAGAACCATTTTCTTTACTAAAGAACGCATGAAGAACCATCCTAAACATGTATTTGAAGCTAGTAACAGACATTTAAGTACTTTAGACGCTACAGTTTGGATGTGAACATCTTCAGTAAAGCCAGTGATGCATCAAGCAGTAAATCCAAACAGCCTCTAGAATCAGATGCTTTCTGTAAAAAGTAACATTTATTTTAACTTAAAATTTCACAGTTTCTGGGATGGCAGACCGAAAAGCGATCTGCAGATTTTAAAATACAAATTTAATCACTTAAGACCTTTTTAACACTTCTAAAAGGACAAAATAATACCATTACTGTGGCAAATCTACAACCTAGACTACAGTATACACTGTTAAGTTATTGAGTTTTACTGAATTCAAAACAGAAATACAGGGTGATTCAAAAAGATTCATCCGATTCCATATTTTGTACACCCGTGACTCATGTAGACCTGGAGTTTCCCATTATCTGATCATTCAAGATCATGTAAACGCGTTGATCAGATTCCTGAGAAAATCAGATTTTCTGCAGTTATCGGCTGATTAAGTGCATGTAAACAAACTTAGTGTTGTGGGATATAAAATGAGGGTAAAATGACTTCATTCTGCCCCAGATCAATGGATGCCTCCCCCTAACAATCCCAGATGATCAGACATTTTTAGACCTTGAATATCAAAAGCTAAATTTATGTTTTCAAGCTTTTTAAGGTTCCACAGGGACATAATACATAAATGTCCAATAAAAAACACCATTTTTAAGTCTACCAAAGGTTTTTAAATCAGCCTGAATCACTTTCCTTACATATCCTTTGTCCCATTGTTAGTGGAGAAAACGGTGTACCCTGCTAAATGAGGCAACGGATACACCCAGTCCCTTCACTGCTCTAAGGGTGAGACGAAGGGGTCCGGGTAAGGGGTCAGGAGGTGGTTTGGGATTGAACTTTCTTTCACTAACATTTACCACAGTTACACAGCGAGCAAAGCGAGGGCAGACGCTGCAACTTCTGAAATGTCAGCGCAATAACAGAGCAGAGGGGAAAAAGGAGCCAGAACTGAACTGTTGGTATTTCAGAGGCTGCGTGCAATCTGGGTAATAATATGCTCTGAAGGGCTTTTTGTTCTGAAATGTTATTCATTCGGCTGGGAGTATCTATTCAGATGAATGCAGCTAGTCTGGAATACATTATTAATACATTCATCAACTACAAACACACTCCTGCGTCTCTCTGCAATGGCAGGCACTTGAGCTGGTCACAGGAGTACTTCACCAAAAACTGCCAATAATGAATGCAAGCTAGTGAGGTCCGGCTAGCATGAGAGGCTTTGAGCAATGCTAACAGGAACCCTACTAGCATCCAACCAGTACTGGCAATGTTGCCGACTGTGTGTTGGGTATAGTGATCCTACAGATCTCGACGTGTCTGCTATCCCATTATCCCAAACACTATTAGAACTACTAGGATTAAAACCTAGAACAGCTTTAGATCATCGCTGTTGTCAGAACAAAACCTCGTTTTTGTCGTTTTTCATTTTTTGACATAATTTGAAAATGCTTGTTGCAGTTTATATTGTGTGAAAATTTCATGGTGAATGGACCAAAAGAAACGACCCAAAATTACTTGGAAAAATTTCTGGTTCCACTGACTCACATAATAAGTAAATTATGTTCTTTCCTTCTCCTGTAAAGTTACCATTTTGGAGATGCGAGGTTTTGTTCCGACAGTGGCGTCATATTAGAAAATGCATCTAGAATCATTCACAGGTCACTTGTTAAACCATTAGTATCCTCTACAGCCCATGTGTCAAACACAAGGCCAGATCAGGCCCTTGACACAATTTTCTACTGTGTAGTATTTTTTTTTATCTAGTATTTTAATTTTCTATTAATATTAGCCTGTTTTACAATGCGCTGCACTACAGTCCCCAGCATGCACTGCAATGTTATGTTCACACCGACTCTCCTACCCCAACAACTGTCTATGGGACAGCGGTTACACCTCAATTCTACACAGTTGCACACCAGGCATATCACCAAACACACTAACTGCATTTCAGCAGCGGTTCAACCAACATAAACACCAAATGTCAGCTCAGCTGACAAGTCTAACCTCTTATTCTCCAGAGTATATTTTGGTTTTTCCATCTGAATTTACATGACCAAATCGTAAGGCAAATTATTCAGTAACTGCATGAATGTACATTTTTATTTATTTATTTATTTATTTTGTAAAAAAAGCTCCCCTCAAATTAACAGAACATGTGTTTTATGATCACACATATTGCTATATGCTTACAATTTACTGCTGAAAGCCAAAAATCTGAGACGCTCTTTGTATTTTTTTCTAAAAATATTTTGTACAGAGCAGATCACTGAAGAGACGCCATCTGTTCATAGTTTATAGCCCAGATTTGTGGAAAAATGGGTCGACTTTCAGTAGAAAAGTTCAGCTTCTTTTATTATAAGGGTTTAAAATGACAACACCCATCTATTTGACTGGAGAGAAGACAGTTACAGCTCTCATACGACCCCCACCTTTAGAATGTAGCTTATGAAATATGAAAGTTACGAGGAATATGACGAAGTGCGTTTTGGAACCACCGGTGGTCTCAAGGAGTTGAAAAGGCTAAATGAACTTGCAGTAAAGAAAGGATGGCAGGTGTCTAGTTCAAGCAGATAGGTAGATTTAAAAGACTGAGCACCTGGGAACATTTACATTTTGAATATATCATGTATTCATGTAATGTTTCAAGGTCTACTACAAGTGTCTGTATTTTACTGTTGATATTTTTGCAAATTTTGAATAAACAATGGCCAGTTGTGGTTGCAGCACATCATTAATTAAAAATGAAATAAAAACATTTTTTCTTTGGCCCACAGATTTATTGAGACTGACCCTTTTACTCGTTGAGTTTGACAGCCCTGCTTTACAGAGTGATCTCAACCTGCCAACTAAAGCCAAAACACTTTACAAAACCACCAGGAACCAAGAGAAACATTTACATTTAATGTTTTCTATGTTTTCTGTTTCTCAGAGAAAGACAGACTGGAGCAACCTCTGAAGGAGTGAGGATTTTGGGGGGAGGACCCTGTTGGTAGGATCTGTGCTGGGGTCTTGGGTAAAGTTACCTTGTGGTAGGTCATGTGTTTGTTGTGCCAGTCACTCTGCAGCCAGTGCTCCGGAGCGTTCTCCTTGACGAAGTCGCTGACGCGGTTGCGGAAGTCGTTGGGCTTGAGGAGAAGAAGCTGGATGATGAAGTAGCAAACCTGCGCCTCGTTCCCCTCATGACTCCTCATTGCCTAGGCAACAACAAACAGAGAGGACGAAAAAAAAATTAATCACAAATTCCATAGCGTGCAAAAATCCTCACAATGAAGCTGCACAACATCCAAGACACGACTCTCAATTCAAGGACCTGAGACTGTTCTGCTGGATCAATGACACTTTCCGTGAATAGAATTAGTTTTATTTCTCGAAACACCTGAAAATTGTAGTAAAATATCAATCAAAGTAGGTAAAATAGTCATTAAACATAATTAAATAATTATATATAACTAAATTAGTTTATGGAAAATAAAATAATTATTTCCTCATAAACAATTATTAACATTCTGAACGTTATTTTCCCACCTCAGGTGGCCAAAACAGAGACGATTTGCGCCGTTTTACCATAAATGACTGGGTCGAGATCATATTCCCCATTAAGTCAATATTAATGCACTGCAAAAAACTAAGTACATAAAATTGAGCAGAAGGGAAAGTTGAAAATTTGCTTTAATCAAGATGTTTTCATTAAAATCTTTGTTTCAAGCCACGTTTTATTTCATTTCCACTGAAAATATGTTTTACCCATGCAGCTTAATCAATTCTTTGTGTGTAAACTGAGAAAACAGAATAAGAAAACTGATCTGTCATTTGGTCATCCTGGAGAAAACAACAATGTGATGCAGCTTTCTGTATATTTCATAATAAATGGAATGTTATATTTATTTTACGAGGGGAACAGGTTTTGGGAAACAAGGTATAAAATGTGTGACACAGGTTAAAATACCTTTTTGCTGAATTAAATAAATTCAAAAGGAAAAATCATTCTAAATTCATTTAACATGAAATAAAATGAAACAGTTCCAAACTTACAAATAATGTAATTATGGTGTTTCTGGAAGATTTTAATGAATAGATTTCACAAAGAAGGTCAATGTCAGTGAGGTGGAACGGCTCGAAATCACTATATGAAAGGTGGATACAGACATTTTAGGTGGTTTTGATCAGTTTAATTTTAGGTTAAAGTACTGATCCCTTCACTTTATACAGAAATAAAACTAGTCACTTTATTGCTTTTAAAAAGATAACAGGACATAAATTTAACTATTCATGGAAAGTTCCCACTAAGTTTCAAAGGACTATGTGGTCATATTTGAAGATTCTCAGCAGCATAAAAGTGTAGAAAGTGACATATTTGGTGAATTTTTGAAATAGATGACACAAGTCGCTGCTGTCGGAACAAAACCTTGTATTTCCATTTTTGTCGTTTTTCAGTTTTTGACATAATTTGAAAATACCTGTTGGCCTTTACATTGTGTGTAAATTTTATGATGAATGGACCAAAAGAAACGACCCAAAATTATTTGGAAAAAAATCTGGTTCCAGTGACTTACATTAAAAGTAAAGTATGTTTTCCCTTCTCCTGTAAAGTTACCATTTTGGAGATACGAGGTTTTGTTCCGACAACAGCGAAATACTGGATTAAAATATAATGTACTATAAATATATAAAAGTAAATATCAGGCTCTTTAGCCAAAGTAAGGCCCCCCCTAATACAGCGCAGAGATATTTCAGTGTATTACAGTGTGAGAGTAAATGGGTCATCCTACAGAAACGTCCACTTTTTTCATCTATCCATAAGAGTCACTGGTGTTACTGATCCTCATCGGTGTTACACATAATAAAAGTAACACCTGAGACATTTTAATGAAAAATGCATTTTACCAAATAACTGCTACAGAGCATCAAACCTCATGTTGTCAATCATGGAACATCCACTAAAATATGTAATTTAATCCATTTATATTCCATTTTTTCACAATTACCTCAGAATAAAGTCGGTCACACCAGTGACTTCAGCTAAAAGCTTCATATGAAATCATGAGCTAAATGAGAAAATCTCTGATAACTGAAAGACACAGTGGACTCACCATGTGCTTTTCTTCATAGATCCTCAGAAAACAGGTAAAAGGAGGTCGTGACGTCATCAGTGTGATGACACGACTCCTGGGGCTTTCATTATATATGTTATAATATTTATTTGCCATTTGTTTTCTTTATGTCATTAAATTTATATATTCCATGGTCATGTATAGATTATTGTAGTTAAAATTGCAGAAAAACATGTTTTTTACCTCAAAATATGGCCTCAGTCTTCACACATGACTGTGAGGACGAGCTCTTCTGTGGTGCTTGGAATTCTAGATAATTGATTTAAAAACCAATATTGCTAATTGAGGCTCAAGAAGATGTAACTGCTAAAATAACTTATTTTATTTTAAAATATAAAGAAATTGTAACCCTAACGTGTTTTTCAAGTGTAATATATCTGTAAACACTAGGGACACAAAAATGGACATTTCTAGAACGACCCAAATAACAATACAGAAACATCCTGTCTGGTCTTTAATACCACTGAGCAAAAACAACTGATCTGTTTCACCACAGATTCCTGCAGCTCAGTATCTGAGGCTCCTCAGAGCAGCTTCAGCCTCTCTCTATCTTTAAAATTCACACAGTACAATTTTATCGCTGCTCTTTTTGGTACAGGATGATGTTTTACTACCACTGAGTCCAGACAGCTCTGATACATCAGCACATACAATGTAATAAAACCCTGTTCAACAAACGCCTCATTTATCAATAAAGGCCCATTCGGCTGGGGTCACATGCTGACAGCAGGGAAAGCTTCCCTGGTAATTACTCCTGACGTTCTCCATCGATTGGGAGCTATCAGAGCGTGTGGTGTATCGTGGGAGAAGTATTGATCACTCAGCTGAAACTCTTGCCCCACAGGTGGTTCACAGGGGAACAAATCAGGGCAGGTGTGTTCAGCAATAAAATGACAGAAACGCCTGCAGTGATTTCTTTTTGTTAATTATTTAACACTTTTTTTGCTGAAAATACTGACTCCACAGTTCTGTTGACGGTTCCACATGTTCTGCTGCTGAAAATCCACTCCTTGTTTCTTACTAGTCGCCCCTTCCATCCTCCTCATTCTAAAATTCAATGCAAGGCACTTTGCTATTCATTGCTTCCAGCAACGCTTTGCATGTATTAACTTCTCATATGACCACAAGATATGCTGATATATCGATCAGTTCAATCGATCCCCCAACAAAGGACTGAACGTCCTTCTGTGTCCACAGGAGACTGAAACGATTTCAGCAGAACTGACACAGCTAAAGATGGTTCTCCAAGGGTTCTTTAGTAAAGAAAATGGTTCTATATAGAACCAGCACTACTCAAAAATCCCTTTGCATGATTAAAGGGTTCTTTCCATCATGAAAGGGTTCTTTGGATTGACGGAAAGTGGAAAAAGGTTCTTGTACTGTTACAAGCTTGACAGAACCCTTTTGGGTGCTAGATAGAACCAATATTTTGTTTTTTTTTTACTAAAGAACCCTTTAAGAGTGTAGCTATTACGATAGGTAATACATAAATCTTACACACTTCTTTGAGGGCTCTTCAGTAAAGAAAATGGCTCTATATAGAACCATGAACACTCAAAGAACCCCATGCATGATCATGAAAGGGTTCTTCGGTTTGATGGAAAGTGTGCATCAACGTGCTTTAGACGGTTCTACATAGAACAATATAAGAACCTATTTGGGTACTATACAGAACCATTTTCAAAATGATTCTATACAGAACCATAGCGCATTCTCCATCGGTCTGAGGATGCCTTTCATGATGCAAAGAACCCTTTAATCATGCAGTGTTCATGGTTCCATATAGAACCGTTTTCTTTACTAAAGAACCCTAGAAGCACCATCTTTTTTAGGAGCGTGGCTAAAATGGCTGCTGAAGAAGCATTTTTACTAATACGAACATAAAAAGAGGGACAAAAACATCCACATAATGGACCTGCTTAGTTCTTCATGTCAAATTCGAAACCCAGACCCCCGTTTCTTTCCATCATCACCCCCCACGCAATCATGTTAAACGAATGGCACTTCAGAGGTACTTTAAAATCCATTAGTAAAGAAAAGAAAATTGCCGGCAAATGCTCCACACCGAGCTGTTTTAGCTGGGTCATTCTACAGAAACGTCCACTTTTCTCTCTCTCCATAGGAGTCACTGGTGTTACTGATCCTCACTGGTGTCGGTCACACCGGTGACTTCAGCTGAAAGCTTCATATGAAATCATGAGCTACATGAGAAAATCTCTGATAACTGAAAGACACAGTAGACTCACCATGTGCTTTTCTTCATAGATCCTCAGAAAACAGGTAAAAGGAAGTCAAGTGATGTCATCAGTGTGACTTTTATTTCAAAATAAGAGATTTTTTGTTACGCGGTAACACCAGTGACACGACTCCTGGGGACTTTTATTATATATTTTATAATACTTATTTGCCATTTGTGTTCTTTAAGTCACTTAAATCATATATTTCATAGCCATGTATAGATTATTGTAGTTAAAACTGCAGAAAAACATGTTTTTTGCCTCAAAATATGGCCTCAGCCTTCACACATGACTGTGGGGACGAGCTCTTCTGTGGCGCTTGGAATTCTATATGATTAATTTAAAAACCAATATTGCTAAATTGAGTCTCAAGAAGGCGTAATTGTTAAAATAACTTGCTGTTTTATTTTGAAATATAAATAAATTGTAACCCCAACATGTTTTTCAAGTCTAATATATCTGTAAACACTAGGGACACAAAAATGGATGTTTCCATAGAAAGACTCAGCTGTACGTTTCTGTACAGATTTTGTGACCACACAGTTTTGGCGATTCCTCACCAGACAGAGGATGAGGCGGTCCAGAGTGACGATGTTGTATTTCCACACCATGTCGTTCAGGATCTCGATGCATTTGTTCAGCTGCTGCCCCCCCGCTGACGTGGAGAACTCGTACACCAGGAAATCCGCAAACGTGCGGACATGCGCCACCAGCGCTCGTGCGCCTATCCGCTCCAGAACCCTGTCAGACAGACGAGAGGAGAGAGGGACGAGGGACAGCGTTAACCCAGCAGAGGACGGGTTACGTTTACATTCCTATAAGCAGATTTCACTCTCGGGCAGGAGAGCGGTTCGGCCATATTTCCAACTTTGTGTTGACTGTAGTGGTAACAGTTGTGTTGTAATGTTTTTGGCAAACCGAGCTCTGCTTAGCAGTGAAGAGTCTGACTTGGCAGTGGTCAGGACAAGATGTCCAGAGCTCTAAATAAATAAATAAATACATAAATACGTACAAACATACTGCACAAGGTCAGTAATATCACTTATCAAGCTGTGGCTACTCACTGGCCATTTGCACTGAATCTGTCAGCTGTGATGTTTTATTCTGAATTCATGAATAACTATCAGGATAGTTTAATGCACAAGTGAATATGAATGCTTGAAGAAGCGCCACATATGCTGAGTACTTACTGGCTGCTGACATCAACTTCTTTATTTTTTTTCTAAGTAAAATTTTAAAGCATTTACTCAAATTTATTTAGGCCAGAACGTCATTAAGATCATGCAAAAAATACACAATTAATCAGGTGACAGGTTCTCAATGTATTTTGGAGATACAACCAAAAGAATGGCATACACTCTGCATTTGCTAGTTCTATATAGAGCCTTTTTGACAGTGGTTCCATATAGCAACAAAAAGGGTTCTTCTATCATTGCAAGCTTGACATCGAAACAGCAGAACTCTTTTGGTGCTGTATAGAACCATATACAAGGCAAGGTGCTACCGTATACAAGGCAAGGTGCTATTTATGTAGCACCTTTCACACACACTGCTGTCATTCAAAGTGCTTTACAAATGAGAAAATACATTTTAAAAAGTCATTTAAAAAATAAAGGAGAATAGAAAAACAAAGTAAAGGAGAAAAGAAATTAAAAACTTGATTAAGACATGATTAAAATAATAGATTTTAAAAGAAAATTCATAAAACTAAAAATCAAATTAGGATATTTATAAAAATCGAATTAAAAATTAAATTAGGACAGTTAAAAATCAAATTAAAAATAAAATCAGGATAAATTAAATTAAATTAGGATAAAAAAACAAATTAAATTATCATGGTTAAAATTCTAATTACAAATAAAATTAGGATAATTAAAATTGAAATTAAAAATTAAAATAGGACAGTTAAAAATTAAATTAGGATAATTAAAACTCTAATAAAAAAAATGTATTAAATTAGGATAATGAAGTGCTGTTGCAGAGGAGAAGGGCCAGAAAAGCGAGAAGTGTTGTAAACTAAGCTGAACAGCAACACATTCTCCATCAATCTAAACCATTTCACCATGCCAAGAACCATTTAACCATGCAAATGGTTCTTTGAGTGGTCCTATATGGAACCATTGTCTATATCAGGGGTCGCAACCCAAATGCTAAGAAGAGCCATTATGTTCTTTGGGGGAAAAAAAAAAATCAAACCATTTCGGGAGCCACAACATTTTATGTCCATTTTATTGAAGTATGTTTCACCATTGTGGCTGTAAATATGTCTCAGCATGTGCTGATGCACTAGTAGAGGCTTCAAACACAATATAAATGAAAACGCAGACTTACTTTGCTCTGCTTTAAGCTTCAGCTCAGCTAGAGCTGCTTTTCTCGCATCTCCAGCAGGAAACTTTTCCTCAAAAGTAGAACAGTTTCTTGTCAAATGTCTCTCAATGTTTGCTTTTTACGAGGCTGAAGTCGCTTCTCATTCACCAGCTTCTTGTTCTAATTTTCCCGTTCCACCTTAAATGGTACCTGAGGTGCCAGGATGTAATTGGTGCACCATTTAAGGTGGAACGGGAAAATCTGAACAAGAAGCTGGCGAATGAGAAACTGACTTCAACTTCAGGACTTTTTAGAGTTTGACAGTTTCTCGTTGCAGATTAAACGTACCAGGAAACCAGTTGGAGTGATTATAAACACAAATAAGTAATTCGTCACCAAATTATCAATGTTCATCTTAAATCTTTCTCTTGGCCTGTTTTGTTAGCTACTAGCTGGATGAGACAGGGCAGTAAAAGAGCTGCATGTAGCTCCAGAGCCTCATACTGCCAAACCCTATTCTACACTAAAGAACCCTTGAAGAACCATCTTTTTTAAGATTGTAGGCAAGTCATTCTTAGCAGCGAGGTAAGTGGGTATTGGGCAGACTGGCTTAAGTTTAAATAGCCCTTATGGTGCCCCAGTGTGCGCAAGAGAGCAGCATAGTATCTCACAGGTATATGATTTTGGCATCATGGCCTTTAGGAGACTGTATATTTATGTTTTATGTAACTCCACCAGCATAGACTCCATTCATTACACTGTCTCGGGAAAAACCTTGAGCTGGTCAGCTTTATGAGCTCTCACGCATTTATGAACCCTGCGGTGCTAAACGTAGAGAGAAACGTAGAGCGCAGAGAGACTGAAAGCCTTCCATTAAAAGCGTTCTCTCTACCCAGTGACGCACAGCAACGAGCAGGGAGCTATTCTCATTCCACAGTGATGAGACAGAGAGAGAAATAATAGGGGGAGAGAGAGAGATAGAAACACTAGAAGAAGCTGAGACAGGCAGTAAGACAGCGAGAGGAACAGTCCAATGACTATTAAGTTATTTTCTCAGGATTTATTTCTAAGAAGATATTAGATTGCATAAGGGACGAGAAAGTCAAAGGAGAATAACAGCTACAGAGAAAATGTTCCTCCTAACAACCACCTGGAAGAGCTGGTAGCCCCCAAAACTGCCCCCATCAGATAAACAGCACTTAAAGCTCTCATCTCTGAGAGAGAGGAGAAAATCAAGCTGCTTCAGATCTGAAAACATCCACAGGTGTTTCTGTCCATCCTTCCACTGTGAGAAGACGACTCAGCGCTGTGGGTCTGAAAGGATGTGTAGCTGATCAAGAAGAACCTCACTGAGAAAAGGAGACGGACACATCAAACAAAGAAGCTGAACGATGGACTGACCACCCCAGGGTCCAGACCTCAACACCACTGAATGTGTTTGATTACTTCAGAAAATGATCAACCAGCTTCTAAGACTGAACTTTGGAGGCGTGGTCAGTTAAATATGTTTTCTGCTTTTTTTCTGAAAAACGAATAACTTGTGCTAAACAGGCGTTTTGGCTGGAAAATAAATAAATAAAAGGTGGTCTCTGACTTTTGCACAGCACTGTGCACCCCCATAGCCGTTGAAAATGTATCAATGAGTGTCTTTATATGCGCTCAATAATCCGATAAATCAGATTTTATCAGTAATCTGATCAACGCGTTTATATGCACTTGAGTAATTAGATAATGGGGAAACTCTACATGAGCCTACATGAGTCAGACAGTAATCAGATTTCTGCTTTGCAACCAGCCAATAAACTCACAGACTCACATTTCGTCAAGCATGTATTTGGTTTCAGCGTTGCTCCAAAAGGGTTCTGCTCGCTTATTTCCGGTACCGCCGTCTGTTTCGCACATGCACAGACTGAGAGAATCCGAAAGAAATCAGAGTAAGAGTTTACAGCACTGAGAAATCTGATTACTGAGCTAAAATCCAGCCTCTTTATCAGATTTCCCTTCGGAGTGTGCTGTCTACATGACCATTTGAATAATCAGATTGCAGAAATCCAATTATGATCGGATTATTGAGCGCATGTAAACACACTCAGTGTCCCTCACACGCACACACTTTTCTACTCCCTCTCTGCCACCCCCACCACCCCCTCCGCTGATCAGGTGCTTTAGTCTGAACACTGGCTGCCTTATCAGTGAGAACTCGTGCTCTGAGTCATAAGAGCAACACAGACAGACACTAATGACACTCAGTCCAACACAACAGGGCTCAGTACAGCCACCACCAGCTGCAGCCGCACAAACACGCCTGTTTCAAATCAGCCTGGGTGTGTAACGTCATCGTGCCCATGATTATCATTTAATATGTCAATTTTCATAAGGAGACAGATGAGTCTGCCTGATCTTTGCTTACCTTGTATGATATAAAATTAAGTTCAGGACATAAATCTTTTAAAATCTTTAAAAAGCAACATGCAATCTGTTTTCGTACTCAGTTTAGCCGGTTTACTGAATAAACAGCCAAGTTCTTATCCACTGCTAACGCAATGGTCCGAGTCTGTTCCATCATAAGAGTGAAAACACTTTTATAGGTAAACATTTCAATGTTATTTATAGTAGATTTGTTACTGCAATCAACCAGCTGGAGTGATTATAAATGCAAAAAAGTCCATTCGTCTCCAAATTATTGATGTTCATCTTAAATCTCTCTCTTTGCCGTTTCGTTAGCTACTAGCTAAGCAAGCTTGTCATCTGTGTTGTTACAGTGACCAGCAGTCTGCGCTGATCTTCAGGGTTAAAGGGTGAATCAGCAGTTCTACATTAACTCCAGCGTTTAAGACCATTTATTGTTAAACTGTGTTGAACGATCAGCAGAGCTTTATTTTACTGTAAAGGAGAATTATTTTATTTTTACCTACAAATCTGATTCTGCTGTGGAGCCACAACAGGGCAGTAAAAGAGCCACACTTTGCTGACCCCTTATGGAAATAATGAACAAATACACAAGTATTTGAATTTTTCCACTCAGCTCTAGTGACTGTATATTAGAGCGCAGCAGCTACCTGAAGCCAATTTGGTTGATGTGGTCAGTTTCTAGAAGCATCTTCCACAGCAGGCAGAGGAAGAGCGGAGGAGAGCCCTGCATGGAGAAGTGCGTGATGATGTCATTCTCGTTGGTCATGGACTTCCATTTCCTATATTCTTCCTCCACGTTCTTCTTCAGGTTGAAGCGGCTCTCCTGAGGAACGTTGTTCTGCTTGAAGAACGCCTGCAGTGACGACAGGAGAGAGGCGAAATTTTGTTCACAGATGGAATTTATGCACAAGGTGGCAACTGAATTTTCTGAAAAACTACAAGCAAAAGTCGGAAATATGTTTCCCTGCAAACTGCTTGATCATGGATTTAGGGCTGTCAGCATTACAGCATTACTGATATTACCAATTATTTTAAATTATCTCTATGATAATTTGACAATTATTATAGAACATATTATTTTTAGTAGTAGTGGCAATAGTAATAGCACTAGTATTGATAGTATTATTAATTATTGTGACAATTACCAGATAAATTAGAGTTTAAAAAAATGCCAAACAATAAAAGTTAGGGGTGCAATGTATTGTGAAATCATTATATCGCAATTCAAAACTGTGACAAGGGGCAAACGATCAGCACCAATCAACAACTTGCTCCAGCACCCCTCCTGCCTCCCAGCTGTAGCATCATTAGTGAGCTATGAAATACGATTACAGATCATTTTTCTTTGTTTGAATTTTGCTCAAAACATTGTAAGAATATTGAATCTTGAATCCAGTTTCATGAATCAAATCAAGTGCATCATTACACCCCTAACAAAAATGCACTTATCTAAACAATAACAAACTAAGCAGAGCCTTTCAAAGATTTAAAAATATTGATTTGAGTAAAAGAGTAACTAAGAAACATTTCAAAAGATTCAAATATTTAGCTCTTTCTTTTTGTAACCGCACTGCAAGAAATATTATCAAGTCAAATGATAAATCTAGTCGACATAAATATTTCTCATTTTGGAAAAGTTGTAAGGTGATTATAAGATTATTTAACTTATTTCTAGACATTTTGTACTTTGTAATAAGGTACTTTTATTAAGTCAAATTTTTTCACTATATTGTCAAATAATTTTGCTTATTTTAAGAAATATGACAAACGAAAAAAATATCTGCCAGTATACTGAGATAGTTTAACTCACTAAAATCACTTAAAATAAGTAAAAGTCCAGAAATAAGATAAATAAGCTTTCAGCAATCTTAAAATGAAGAATATTACATATATCGACTAAATTTCACCAAGATATTTCATGCAGTGCATACATGAACACTCATGAGCAGTTCCATAGCAACAACAGTGTGTATGAAATCTCCTTTAGAATCCCACTTCTGTTCGAAATAAAGGCTGTTCTAAAAACTCAATGAGATAAACTGGCTTCATGAGGCTCAACATGCTTGGACCCCGAACATTGCCACTTGCTATATAGACTAAATAAATGGAAGCTGACCATTTTGCCCGCTAACAATGACAATATACAGGTTAACCTTTTTGTCGCACCGTTTGAAAGCTATACTCTAAAAAAGAGAGTTCTTCAAGGGTTCTTTAGTAAAGAAAATGGTTCTTTATAGAACCATGACCACTCAAAGAACTCTTTCAATGATTAAAAGGTTCTTTGGATCATGCAAGGGTTCTTCGGATTGATCGAAAATGTGCATGAATGTGCTATAGACGGTTCTATATAGAACCTTATTGAAAAGGGTTTTTCTATTGCTACAAGCGTGACGTCGTAACAATAGAAGAACCCTTTTGGTGCTATATAGAACCATTTTCAAAAAGGTTCTATACAGAACCATCTACAGCACGTTCTCCATCAGTATGAAAAACCCTTTCATGAAGCAAACATCTCTGTGATCATGCAAAGGGTTCTTTGAGTGTTTATTGTTCTATATAGAACCTTTTTCTTTATTAAAGAACTCTCTTTTTTAGAGTGTAGTGAAGAAAGAAATGCAAAAACAAAACTGGTGATATCTTAGTTCTGATTGGCCAATAAAAACTGAATACTGTATTTGTAGGTTGGCTTGAATATGAACTGCTGTTGTGCTCTGTTTTAGCTTCTATGCATCTTCAGCTAAGATGAGGTAGGCTTGTTCCTTTAAAAGCAATTTTAGAGTTGAGGGCAGGGAGACTGGTACAAGATGCTTCTCTGCAAAATCTGCTCGTTCTACTTGTCTCTCTCTGCACATCTCAGAGCAATTTCCTCAGAAATAAACTGTTGGGACAAAACTGCACATCTTGACTTTTGTGTCAAACACTAGGCAATAAAATTTCACAAAGACAATTCTTTGTGCTCAGAAAACACTCCGCTGCGCCACTAACGCGCGGCTTTAAATCACAGAGAGAGAAAAGTGTTTTTATCCCTCCAGGGAGCTCAGCTTTGTCTGGAGTTCAGCAGGCAGTGAGAAACGCACTGTCGCGCCGCAAACAGACGAGAGCGCTAACACAAAACAACAAATAACAGATTTTTTTAGTGTTTAGACGCGACAAACATACGGATGCAGCTGTAGATGCCACTCAAATTATTCCACAGCAAACTTCACTCAGTGGCAAAACAGAAGAATTCTTCTCCATGTCATGCCTACAAAGTCATACCAGCTCTGTCTTAGGCCCAGTCCCATTTCACCCCTCGTCCCTACCACTTAGCCCTACCCCTCTGCTTTGCGTGTTCACGTCTAGGGGTAGGGTGTCCCAATTTATGTTGAGCTAGAGGGGGAGGGCGAAGTGTTCGGGCTACATGACCCTCCAAATGGAGGTTTTTCAGAGACTCCAGAGTGATATGAGAAAAAAAGAAAAACTGGCAAGATGGAGAACAAGACATTAAAGAAAACTTTTTTCTTCATTTCTCCTTTAAAAAATTATGTTAACCATCGTATTAGCATCCTAATGTCTCGGTAGCTAGCTAGCTAATTTTCCCGTTCCACCTTAAATGGTCAGAATGTAACTGCTGCACCATTTAAGGTGGAACAAGAAGCTGGTGAATATCTGACTTCAGCTTCATATCACTGAAGAATTAGGGGTGGGTGATAATAAATAATTGCCCCTAAATGTAACTAAAGCCCAGCAGTGAGGAGCTGAACTTTACCCTCCTCTGCTGTCACTGCAGACTGGCAGGGTCGCCTACAGAGCAGCGCTGGTAGCTGTAAGTAACTCCTTGTAACTCAGTTAGGGGTTAGGGTGACACTCGAAAACAAGGGGTAGGTGTAAAAAGAAGAAATGGGATCGGGCCTTAGTATCTAGTGAGGTTTCCATATAGGGAGGATTTTAACCCACCAAATTCAAAGTGATCCCATTTGTAGGTTCTTATAAACCTTAAATATGCTCCTAACAAATAAACACACTCTTTATCCCAGTTATAAGAGAGCATCATATATCTTCTTCAATTGTAATGCAATCCTATAATACAACTCAACAACAAGTTTCCTAGAAAATTTACTTGAAGTTAGTGTACGAACGCGATGCAGCGATCAACAAAACACTGTTTGAACGCTGAGCACAAGCAGTAATCTGTTTACGTTTATTTTTTAAGTAGAATATTTTCGGATTATTAGCTACTAGGACTTCAGAGAAAGACTAATATGCTTATTTATATCTAGCAATCTACATCGCAAGCAGGGGTGAGAATGACGTGACAAAATCAGTAAGGCTGCACGATTAGGGCAAAACTCATAATCACGATTATTGTGGTCAATACTGAGATCACGATTATTTAACATGATTCACTGAAGCACTGACTTTGGAAACATCATGTAGGTTTTATCTTGATTATCTTCTTTTCATAATCTTTGGAAAAAAAAATCCTAATTGAAAAAAATTCAATTAATTGCCCACCCCTACTAATCGCTAACTGAGAGCATCGGTTAAAGTGTTGCCCATGTCAGCAGCTGGCAGCAAGGTAGCTCAGCAGGCCTAAAACAAGGCCATCAACTTCAACACTGGACAGTTCTCAACAACAATACTAGGAGCTTCTCAACTACAGCCCTAAAGGCTTCTCAGGAACTTCTCAACTATAGCCCTAAGGGGTTCTCAGGATCTTCTCAACTATAGCCCTAAGGGGTTCTCAGGATCTTCTCAACTATAGCCCTAAAGGCTTTTTTCAGGAACTTCTCAACTACAGCCCTAAGGGCTTTTTTTTCAGGAACTTCTCAACTACAGCCCTAAGGGCCTTTTTTCCAGGAACTTCTCAACTACAGCCCTAAGGGCCTTTTTTTCAGGAACTTCTCAACTACAGCCCTAAGGGCTTCTCAGGATCTTCTCAACTATAGCCCTAAGGGCTTTTTCCCAGGAACTTCTCAACTACAGCCCTAAGGGCTTCTCAGGATCTTCTCAAATACAGCCCTAAGGGCTTTTTTTTCAGGAACGTCTCAACTACAGCCCTAAGGGCTTCTCAGGAGCTTCTCAACTACAGCCCTAAGGGCCTTTTTTTCAGGAACTTCTCAACTACAGCCCTAAGGGCTTCCGGGGATCTTCTGAACTACAGCCCTAAGGGCTTCTCAGGATCTTCTCAACTACAGCCCTAAGGGCTTTTTCCAGGAACTTCTCATCTACAGCCCTAAGGGCTTCTCAGGGTCTTCTCAACTACAGCCCTAAGGGCTTCTCAGGAACTTCTCAACTACAGCCTTGTGGGCTTCTCAGGAACTTCTCAACTACAGCCCTAGGAGTTTCTCAGGAACTTCTCCACTTCAACACTACAAGCTTCTCAATTTCAGTACTTTAAGCTTCTCTGATCAAGTGGTCTTTGTCATTCCCTTAATATAGAAGGTATATACTGGAACAAAACTGTCCAGAAACTGTCCAAAAAGACTGAGGTCTTACAGCAGCTTTCAAATAGCTGATAAAATTAATTGCAAACTACAGCGCAAAATTTTGCTCACTGAACTAAACAACATGTTTATCTTTCATGACCAAAGTAAACCCAGGGCTGGCTCAGGGCTTGATGTGCTGGTGTTTGTGCTGTTCCTGACTGGAACGGTCAATGATAAGGGCGTGGCCTACCTGCAGGGGAGCAGGGAAGCAGCTCAGGGTATGAGAAGCCCAGTTGTGAGGGGTGAAGTTCATGATGGTCTGCAGAATGTCCTTACACCACGTGCCCTGGATGGAGTCCGAACCTGTGAAGAAATCTAGACCAAGAGGAGATGAATTGCTTAACCTAAAGAACTCTTATTAACCCTTTATAAACCCATATGTGGGTCCACCCTTCAAATCCTCATTCTCATATTACATATTAGTTTCATAATAGCTACCAAATAATTTATAGTCGTTACTGAATAATAAGTATTGAGATAAATGATAATAAGCCTAGAGTTCAGCATCAGAACCAACATGTATGCAATTTGCCTATATTACAGTGGGTGATAAATATATCCTACACACTTAAAGCTGATGGCTCTTTAAGGGTTCTTTAGTTCTGGTTCTACACAGAAATATGACCACTCAAAGAACCCTTCGCATGATTAAGAGGTTCTTTCTATCATGAAAGATTTCTTCAGAGAATGTGCTGTAGATGGTTTTATACAGATCCTTTGGAAAATGGTTCTATATGGCACCAAAAAGGGTTCTTCTATGGTTACAAGCTTGACACTGCAACAGCAGAATCCTCTTTGGTTCTATATAGAACCATACACGACACATTCTCTATTAATCGGAAGAACCAGTTCACCATTCAAAGAACCATTTAAGCACACAAGTGGCTCTTTGTGTGTTCATGGTTCTATATACACACACACATATATATATATATATATATATATATATATATATATATATATATATATATATATATATATGTGGAGAACGTGCTGTAAATGGTTCTATACAGCACCTTTCTGAAAAGGGTTCAAAGTAGTACCAAAAAGGGTTCTTCTATTGTTACAAGCCCGACATCGTCACAATAAAAGAACCTTTTTTGGAGCTATGTAAAACCATTTTCAAAAAGGTTCTAGATAGGACCATCTACAGCCCGTTCTTCGATCTGACGATTGCCTTCGTGATGCAGAAAACCATTTAAGCATGCAAGTGGTTCTTTGTGTGTTCATGGTTCTATATATATTTTGATGGGGAATGTGCTGTAGCTGGTTCTATACAGGGTTATATAGGGTTCTATATACCACCAAAAATGGTTCTTCTATGGTTAGAAGCTATACAGAACCATCTACAGCACACTCTCCATCAATCTGAAGAACGATTTCACCATGCAAAGAACTATTTAAGCATGCAAGTGGCTCTGTGAGGAACCATTTTCTTCACTAAGGAACCCTTAAAGAACCATAATTTTGAAGAACTATCGTTTTTAAGAGAGTAGTGTACCGGTGATGTGTGTGGCGCGGGCGAGGGTGAGGATGAGCGCTCGGTTCAGCTCCTCAGACTCAGCGGACAGCACCGTTTTGGGGTCACTGAGGAAACGTGTGAACTGTGGCTGGACCTCTGAGCTGCCCAGCGCTGTGATCAACCTCAGGGCTGTGCTCTCCACACTGAAACATACACAAATACACAACACAGATTAGAATCACATAAAGGGAAAAATGTGTGCAGAGGAGAAACATATTTCATGCTCTTCAGTACTCAATGTGGTTCACATTCAAGAACCAAACCACACTCGTTCATACAATTCAGTGCATCTTTGATGTTCCTGTATAGCTGCAATTACTCCATCATTCATCTGTCCAGCCATCCATCACTATTTATTCATCATCCATCAACCTGCATATCCATTCCTCAAGGCATGCATACAACCTCCAACAAAAATCCACAGGTGTTTCTGTCCATCCTTCCACTGTGAGAAGACGACTCAGCGCTGTGGGTCTGAAAGGATGTATAGCTGTTTAAGAAGAACCTCACTGAGAAAACTAGATTTGCATCATAACACCGAAACAGGCGTAAGTTTTTTATGCCACGAACTTCTAAGCCCGAAACTTGGAGTGTTTACAAGAAGCAGGGAAAACAGCCCTGCAGATTTCTTAGAAAGTCTCCAGGAAAGAAAGTGAGCTTTAATAAAGGCAACACGAAAGAAAGGGTGACTCTCTGACTTTTCAAATCCTGTATACATCCATTCATCCATCCACAGGGTGTAACTGTGAAGACTCTGACCAGAGGTGCAGCTGGTTCTGATTGGTCTGCGGTACGGCAGCGAGCGAGTGGAGGTGAGAGAGGAGCTGGACTCGATAGTGCGGCTGGATGTGGTGCATCCGGTAACTGAACATCTCCAGCAGGGTGTGCAGGATCCCCCATGCATGGCACTTAAAGACGTTGGGCAACAGCTGACCTGAGAGAGAGAGAGAGAGAGAGAGAGAGAGAGAGAGAGAGAGAGAGAGAGAGAGAGAGAGAGAGAAAATACACAAAACATGAGGAACCAGGCACACACATACATGCAGATGTTTAGAACAGAGGGAGAACAGCTGGCAAGGTTTGGAGGAACCGCCTGGGTGAAAGTGGCTGCAGAGGAATCTTTCCCAATTAATTCAGCTCTAATTAACACAGCTCAGACTACACCATGTGCATCAAACTCATGAAAAGGCCTATAAATCAGGCATTCAGATACATGAAAAGTCCTACAAATTAAGCATTCAAATACATGAAAAGCTCTACAAATCAGGCATTCAGATACATGAAAAGCCCTACAAATCGAGCATTTTACTGTCAAATTAACATACATGATCCACCTCTTTCAGCTAATTATGTATTTTATCTTTAACTTTGTTTTGCTTTGAGTGTTTATATAATCTATACCGCCTATAATTTGCAATAACATGTAATATCTATATCGATAATCTGCAATTTAAGCAAGACTGACACTGCCTCTTTTTCGCTGAGGTTACGCTACACAACTTTTCCCCCGATTTTAGCCCTGATTCTCAGTCTGGCTGAGTCTGAGCTGGTCGGCTCTAGTCTGCAGATTTTTGGGTCAGTCTGAGTCGACAGTTGGAGAGAGAATAGAGTCACGTGTGAGGAGCGCAGACTCAGGTTTACAGCCTCCTGATCACCTTTCAGACCAGTCGGAGCTTATCAAACGTTTGATTTTCTGAGCCGACTCTGAGTGTAATCTAGTGTAAACTGATCAACGACTCAATCGGAATGGACTCCTGCAACAGCCAATGAAAACTGAGCGCGCGAAAGAAGAAAAAACAGCAAGTAAACAAAGAATAACCGTGAAAAGTCTCTCACGTGTGGAGCGAAGCTTTTTAACGAGACACAATCGAGTTTATGTACATTTAAAACTATAAAAAATACCAAACTGATCACATTTTTAAATCCATGACCCTCACTTAAACATGTTTACCCGCTGCTCTTTACTGTATCAGCACAAACGGCAGAGAAAACAGCAGCAGCAGATCCATGTTTGTTTATTTGCGTCTACTAGAAGTGGGAGAATGCGAGAGTTCAGTGAGTTCAGTTCGGTTCGGCAGCACCTGAAGTTGAGTAGTGTGCGATCCCTAATCGTTTAGTGTGGATCCCCAATATTTCAGTCTCCAAATAAAATCTGCAAAAGCCAGCCGGACACTGTACTCTAAAAGTCGTGTAGTGAACCCGAGGCTTTACCCATAGAGGATACACAGAAATACACTGTTAGAATATCGAGGCTGCATAGTGTGCAGGTGTGTTAAACTCAGCAAGTCCAGCCTTACTGATGAAGCCTTTGATTCCAAGGGACTCGATCTCCATGTAGACCAGCAGGCGGCTGTACGTCTCCACCAGGGCAGGGGCCAGGGCGATACTGGACTTGGCTTGGGCCAGCTTAATGACCCGTGTGGCTATACTGTGGATCAGACTAACACACAAAGAGATAAAGAGGTCAGTATGGGCATGTCTGAATGGCCAAAAACACTTAACATTAAACCATCTCCCACTATATAGTGATGGAATCATGCTTGGAAACAACTTCTTGAAATATCGTTAGTGGACAGCAGCAAAATTAATGAGGCTCCGCCCACAGGTTTACCCTTTAAAACCTTCCCTCAAATTCCTTCAGTCTGAGCACTTTTAATAACTTTTATATCACTTATTGTTATCATCATCATCAGCAGCAGCTCTGAGACTAAATAAGTTGGAATAGACAAAATAAAACCTGCAGTGTCACAAATACACACATAATAAAGTAGTAACAATAATAATAATAATAATAATAATAATACGTACAACATCACTGATTTAAATCTGATTAAACTGGCCCAGTTATGCTCACTTTGCAATGAAACATGCAGTCAGTGTTCTTTAAAGGGGAATTCCACCGATTTTTTTAAAATTTCTACATAATGAAAAAGTTGAGATGCAAAGTCATTCAGAGTGGTTTGGTGTGAAATGCTCCGTTCTAGAGGCACTCACCGAGAATTGTTCACAATGGTGGTGATAGGAACCAGACGTCCACCTCTAAAAGCTCCCTCTCAGATATTTATTACATGAGATGGTTATGAATTCACTGCTTAAAGTCTGAGACGCTGTTTAGGTTTTGTGATAAGGTTTTGGCTTAAGATTATGTATTTTAATCCATTTATTGGAATCCATTCATGGCGGATGGATACATTGATTCAAAATAGTCCCCAAAGAAACATATTTTTTCAAATTTATGACTATTTCCCATCATCAACATCCCATACAAAACTCAGAAGACTCGTGTAGGTTCACTGGTGGTTCTGGATAGTAAATAAAATGTCTATATTTGTGTTGTAGTCATGGCGACCCCTGGTTCCTATAACCACCACTGTAAAGACATCTGAACCATTTCACACCAAACTACTCTGAATCACTCTGTTTACATCTCACACACTGAGTTATGCAGAAATTGGTGGAAAAAATGGTGGAATTCTCAATTGAGTGCTAACGTTATCCACAATACGGTCGGGAAAGTGTATTGAGACAATTTATCATGATGGTGATAAAATATTGCAATATTGACCACCCCTAGGCTGGTTTAACAGTATTTTTCTTGGAAGAAGACCCCAGTAACATTCCCACCCATAAGCATTCCTGTTACAGGATCATGTCCGGCCCTGCAAAACTAGTGAATGGTGAGCATTTTGCCAACAGAAACGTCTCTGAGATAATGAACCACAAAAGTAAATAAACACAGTAAACACAAACACATCTGTGAAAACTGGTCACTTCTGTTTATCAATGAGCCTGTATGAAGTGTCCGTTTCTCATTTTCTGCTTCTCTGGACAAAATAACAGAAGCACAGTGTTGAATTTCATTCCTTAGCATTAAAAATAAATAAATAAATAAATAAATAACTGAAGATGGCATGGCCCTGGAGGTGCAAATTAAAATGAAAATTCATAATCTCTTAGTCATTTTTCTCTTCCCTTAGTCACCAACTCTACAAGCCTGCTGACAGCAGGACACACAACTGCTCCACACACACGAAAACAGAGTGAGTCAGTCGGAGAAAATGAATTCTCCTTCTCACACACAGCGAAACGCCTGTGAACAGACAGACAGCAGCGCGTGACATCAATCAGAGAGGTAAATGGATTTTATTGTGTGCTGAGGCAGAGCAGCAATTAGATATTTAACTAAACAGTTTGGGAATTTTACTATTTATTCCATAAAATGAGAGCAAAATGAACATGAACCTCTTATCATTCCAGGTTTATCACAAACTAAGGCTTATTATTCAGCAACTACAGTAGAGGCGCAAGGATTATTTGACTTAGTCGACTAAAATCGACGATCAAATTAGTTGGCAATAGTCGATTAGTCATCGTCACGTGTTTCTCGAGCCAGCAACGTTTTGACATGGCAATGGCAGCCTCAAGAACAAAATCCTCAAAATTGTTGGAGCATTTCACGATTAACTTTGAAAAAAAGGTTGTCAGTTGTGCTGTTTGTAAAGCCGACCTTAGCTGGCTACGGGAGCGCATCCTCACTGTTGGAGCATCTGAAGAAGAAACGCGTCGGCTCACTGGATGAAGAAGCTTCATCTCGGTAAGACAGCTGCGCTGTCCAAAAGTTAGCTAATGTTAACGTTAAAAGCCGTTACACTTCATGTTATGAACTGTAGCATCTGTTTCGAAATGAATGCGCTCTGGAATCGTTAATGGAGCTGGAACAGAGAACCAAGAAACTATTATTCACAACGACCCTGTTCACTTACGAACGTACAGCGCAGCTAGACGAAAGGTTACCGGTGAAATGAAATGCTTACACAAAATCGTTTAAATTTAACTCTTCATAGAGAACAAGTTCGCCACAAACGTTCACCAGCGCTCGCAGAATTTGAACAAAACTCGCGTTTATGGCTGGAGATGTTGCTCATAGATATACATACCTAGATGCCGCGTTCGGCCTAGCCAGCAACGTCAACGGCGCCGCCATTCTGGGGCGGTCAACATCGCTGCTGGACTGCATTCAGTACCATTACAGAGCGGCAGTTTAAGAAAGATACTGTCCAAAATTACACTATTTCAAGAATATTATACTCAGGATGAGGGATAGGATTATATAACGGAGGGAACGCAGTGATCCACACTCATGTTAGTGTGACTCGTATTGTTTGTGTCATGTTTATGTTGTGTGGTTGGTGATGCACAGATTGGTGTGATTAAACACACCAACACGTCCTCCAACCACCCGGCCATATCTACACATAGACAGATATTATAGTCTACCATAACGGAAAACTGATTTAGTTTTGTTATATTTTATTGCTGCTACTTTGCACATCCTTGATTTTACATTTTGACATCAAAAAGATGTTGTTTTATTTCTATTACCTTTTGTATTAGCAGCAAAGTTCATTACAACTGGGAATAAGTTATCCATCTCGTCTTCATTGTTAGTTAGTAAAGAGTTATTTGGTAACTGAGCGATACATAATCTGAAAAACTGATTACTCGTTTCAATAACTGATAAATTATACAACTCAATAGTCAAAATAGTTGTTTGTTGCAGCCCTGAACTACAGAAATGCATAAAGCTACTCTTAGGTCACAGCAGTGGGCCCATGGCTTATTAAGTGGTTAAAGCTACTTTACTAAATTCAGGAAAAAACACATGAATGATTTTAACGCTAAAATCCATATCACTGAATGACAGACATGCTGTGCAAGATGTACAGAGCTGACCTGCATAACATGATGCTGTAAATGCACAATAAGAAGCACTGCTGTGAACCCACAATGCCGTTATGTGTCTATAACAAGAACACCCGCAATGCTCTGACCACAGTATTTATATAAATTATGTCCCCCCATAATCAGAGACTGACAAATGGCTGGAGAATCACTTTCCTGCTGTGATGAGAAAAGTAAGATCCATTTATATTATATAAAAAAAACAAACAGATACTATATTTCTCAGCCCAGAGGTTAAAATGCAGCCCAGTCAAGGCTCTAGAGAGAATGTAAAACTAACAGGATCAGCACAGTGGGCCGTGGAGAGATACTACTCAGACCCTCATTAAGCCTTTGCACAAAATCTAGGAGAGAGTTCAGCACCAAGAAAAATCCTTCCAGCAATTCTGCCATAACTAATGTCACTGGGGAGACACAAGTATGAACTACAGCTGAGGACTAACGATCATTTTTATGCGTTTTTATTCTCAGCTGCATTTTTAGCTCGAACACCATCGCAGACCCACTTGGACAAACTCTACCCAGGCTTTTCCAGCTCACAGCGGCCTCGTTTCCAGGGACGAGAGAAACACTGATACAATTCGAAACAGTACTGATACACGCAGGCTGAAGCAGCGATACTTTGTTGTTTAATTATTACTATATTTATGCGTCGAGTCTATAAGCAAACGGGTTATCAAAATGCACGTCTTTATCCACAAGGTGGCGCTGTTTCTTTCTGGTGAGACACGGGCTTCTGTCAGCGTTAAGAACGGAGAGTTTCTCAGTCTCATTTAGGCCCCCAACAAGTACTACATCTCCATAACTCAGTTTGATCTGCTTTTTGAGACGCAGATCCACACGAAGCACAACACAAACGGGCAGAAGGTCTTCAAGTGCAAGTAAGATCTCATTTGCTCCTCAACGATTAAACTCAGGTGCTTGTAGCCCAATTTGAGCCCCATTTGGAGCAGCTTTTGGAGACTCTGATCCTTTTCACGTTTGACCTGTGTCCTGTGGGTGATAATAAATAATTGCCCCTCCTCTTTGAAGGCATATGATGCCCTAAATGTAACTAAAGCCCAGCAGTGAGGAGCTGAACTTTACCCTCCTCTGCTGTCACTGCAGACTGGCAGGGTCGCCTACAGAGCAGCGCTGGTAGCTGTTAATGAAGTGATGCTCTTTTTGTTTGAGGGTCCCACTTCGTGGGAAGATTTCAACCTCTATCCCTTATAACTCAGTTCAAAACAAGGGGTAGGGGTAAAAAGAAGAAATAGAATCGGGCCATGCTATTGAAGGGTCTCCACTCCTACTCTTTACCTCCTTCTCACGGTAAAGCAGCGTGGTGAGTAGCGAGGTGCAGCAAGGTATGGTCTCTTTTCAGAACTAAGAATTACCAAAGAAAAATTACAGCACTGACAGGAACTGATGCAGTGGGTCAGCAATGGAGCACCATGTCTGTAATAAATAATAAACATGCTTGTTGTTGTCACTCCCTATTCTGCTGAATGACAACATGGAGGATTTGGAATTGTAGTCTTTTTGTTCTTTGTGAACACAGCACAGGATGGGGTCATACAAAAGTGGCCTAGATGTAAAACTAAACAGCCATCCTACTCAAACAGCTCGTTTATCTAAGTGGTCCAATGACAGACTGGTTAGAAATGCCGCTGAAAGGTCAGACCGTTTGGCCCTACAGAGGAACAGAGTGCTAAAGTAAACCAGCTCTGAGAAGTTTCCATGACGGACTGCTCTCACCTCATTTTGGCATGGACAGTGAGCGAATCGAGTAGGTTCATGGGCAGAGGAGTGACGGAGCCGGACGCCACGCAGTTGGTTCCCGGCAGTGACATGCGCACGTTCCCGTTTCCATAGATGGTCTCCACCAGGACCCCCATGGGCAGCGTGAAGCACTCCGAGTTGGTGGAGTAAGCATTACACAGCAGCGCTATCTTGTAGTCTGTCATCGGCAGACTCTTGTTGCGTAAGCTCTGCTGTAGAAACCTGAAACAAACAGAGAACAAGATTTAAATAAACTCTAACACAAAAATGATAACAATCCTCAGGTTTGGTGTAATTTCAAAGTCAAAGTCAAGTTTATTCACATAGTGCTTTTTATAACAGACGCGGTCACAAAGCATCTTTACAGAAAACCCAGGTTCGAGCCCCCAAGGGCGACAGGGTGGCAAAGAGAAACTCCCTAAGAGCAAGAGGTAGAAACCTTTAGAGGAACCAAGACTCAAAAGGGGAACCCATCCTCCTCTGGTCCACACCATGAACAGAGGATAAGCTTTAACCACTAATATATTAACTAATTATATTAATTAAAACACTGAATTTAGAGAAAAGGAAAAGCAAACAACCCAGTTGTTTTTACTTGGATTTCTGTTGTTGGTATATTTTTTTTTTAAGAAAATATTTTTAAACTGCTTAACTCCATCATGGGACACGATGTTCTAGTGAGCCAAAAAAGGGCTCCAAAAATAAAACATTCATTAAAAAGCATCAGCAGCAGCCAGTAAACATTTACAAGCTGTAAATGGCCTCTTGTACCACAATCAGTAGAGCTTCTGAAATATGCAGAACACCCACTAGCCCAGAGCGATATAATGCCACCAGCTTTCATTTATAGTGAACACATACACTGTGAGTGAACAAACGGGGTTATAAAGTGGGCCGTGATCAGGGATGCACTGATATGGGAATTCTGAGACAATGCCTACAAGCAATATATTGTAAATGTCTGCCAATGTCGATGCATAAATATTTACAGAATGAAGAAATTGGAACTAAACCACGTGTACTAGCATTGCTCTATTTTTAGAGGGTTAACAAAGCAGTAAAATGAATAAAATGTATATACTTTAGGGCAGTAAGTGTAGCCTAAACGTTCTGCTAGCAGTTATCTACCTATACAAACACACTATATGGACTAAAGTATTGGGACAACCCTCCTAATTATGAGTTCAGGTGTTTCAGCCAGACCCATTGCTGACAGGTGGATAAAGATAAGCACACAGCCTTGTAGTCTCGATAGACAAACACTGGCAGTAGAGGGTCGAACTGATGAGCTCAGGGACTTTAAACATGGTACGTAAAAGTGCTAACAGCTCAGCCACGAAGCAGCAGACCATGCAAACACAGAGTGGGGCGGCTGATGGCGTCTATAGAGGTGTCTATCCTCTGCTGAATCACTCAAGAGTTCCAAACTTGCACATTAGGAGCTTCACGAAATGGCCGAGCAGCTTCACACAGGCCTAAGATCAAAATGCACAATGCCAAGCGTCGGCTGGAGTGGTGTAAAGCGCCACCACTGGACTCTGGAGCAGTGGAAACATTCTGTGGAGTGACGAATCAGCTTCTCTATCTGGCAAGTCTGATGGACGAGTCTGGGTTTGGCGAATGCCAGGAGAACGTTACCTGCCTGACTGCACTGTGCCAGCTGTAAAGTTTGGTTAAAAAACGGCTAAAAATTCCCAGACTCTCCAAAATCTTGTAGAAACTTCCCGGAAGAGTAGAAGCTGTTACAGCTACAAAGGGGGACCAACTCCATATTAATGCCTATGGATTTAGAATGGGATTCATAAAAGCTCCTGTAGGTGTGACGTGTAGGTGTCCCAATACTTTTGTCCATATAGTGTATGATTCCCATATCATCGTACATCACTAGCTGTGAGCTCTACCATAAAAACAGACCTGAGTTATAGTTACAGAATATCTCTGGCACCAAATTCAGAGCCATACAAAAGATTTTTGTTTTGTGCCCATATGTTACTCTGCTGGAGTAAGTACAGAACGACGAGCTCACACTGTGTCTACATGTGTGCGAGTAAATGAGTCATTTGTTAGTGTCTTATTTGTGAGTGCAAACGCAGTATCTTGCTCACGCTGGAGTTTGAATAAGCGATTGAGATCTGTGGGGTGTCTCGTGTGTGTGTGTGTGTGTGTGTGTGTGTGTGTGTGTGTGTGTGTGTGCTAGTCACTTACTCGTGGTGCAGTTTGAGCGAGTGCGGAATAGGAATCTGGAGTTTAGAGTTGTCATTCTGGGCTTTGCGGTTAAGGTGGATCCAAATGCAGGTCATGGCGAAGGCGTGGGTGGACTGGGGCTTGTTGATGTCTGGAACTGGAATGCACTGCAAAAGAAAGAGCACAAAACCACTCTCCACATTAGGAAAACAACAATACAGATGATGTAATTTCACTTTTGCCATTTTAAAACAAGTTCACACTATAATTGTAACATCCTGTCTTGCATGCTTGGTCTCTCCTTGTTTCTGTCTGTCTGCCTTTGTTTGTGTCTTGTTCTATGTGCTGTTGTTTACGTAGTCCATGTACTTTTGTTGTGGCTCTGGTCTTTGTCTCCTCCCCAGTCCTGCCTTATTGTCATCTGTCTCACCTGTCTGTTGTCTGTAGCCCTCTCATTAGTCCCAGGGGTTTTTTGGTTGGTTCCGTGTGTATTTATACCCCTGGGTGTGTGTTTGCTTGGTGTTTTGTGTTCTCAGGCCCTTTTTTGATTATCTCCCGTTTGTTTTCTAGCCCTCTTCATGTTCTTTAGTCTGGTTTCCCTTCTGTTGAGGTGTTTTGCCAGTGAGTTCTTATTGTTTTATTACTTTGTGTATTCTTTCGTCACGGCTTTCCATGAAAACAAGGACTTGCACTTGCATCCTGCCTCTTCATCTCCCTCAACGTTACAATAATGCGTGTATAAGTGCAGTGAAGTGCAGTGGGCATAAGGTTAAAACTCTAAGGATGTTAGTTGCTGATGTTAGCTGCCGCATATTCTTTAGGCCAGGCGTGTCCAGTATTATCTACTAAGGGCTGGTGTGGCTGCAGGTTTTCATATCAATCAAGCTGCAGCAGACCTAGCTCCACTTTTTTGGTTGAACATTTACCGGTAATAAATCGCCTGCTGTCGAGTAGATCAGCATTTGACTAATAACCAAACCTTTAAATTTAATTTTTAATTGTATTAGCTAGTCCTGAAACTCTTATTGTTCAGTAACAACTATAAATTATAACTACTACGGAACTGTTGTGTGAGAGTGAGGAGTTGAAGCAGCGTTCTTGAAGTTTAAGGCAGGGTTTCTCAACCTGTAGGCTGCAGACCACCAGCGGGCTGTGAAGCACCCTCTAGTGGTCCGTGTGCCTGTTCTCAGAGGGAGGCAGTAATCCAGGCCGGTAACGTTACAAAAACATACATACATCCATCATCTAAACCGCTTATCCTTCTGGGTCGCGGTGGGGTGCTGGAGCGTTACAAAAACAATTAAGTTAATAATTAAAAATCTGTATAACCAATATAAATATTAATAGAGACGTACAAATAAAAACGTTGCAGTAGTGGCAAATTAAACCTTATCAGTCTGAGGCAGCGCAGCCGCGGGTGGGCAGTGAAGACAGTGAGCCAGAGATGGAGAAGTTTCTCAGCGTGCTTTGTTTGGTGCTTATTACATCTGTTTTTTGACATATGTGAACACTCCACCCGTATTTAGGTCTGCAACAAACAGCTGAACCGGTCTGGCAGAAACCACAGATCTCGGTCCGCTTCAAACCCAACCCTGTTCAGTTCACTACAGATGGAAACACGCTCTGTGATCAAACTTTCCAAAGCACGACGGCGCCATACAATCAGCATAATAACTGTTTTAATGACTGACTCTTTAGACTCTCAGCACAAGCTGCTGTTAAAAACAACAAATGAGCCATAAAACAACAGAGAAGAGCTGCGTTTGATTTCAGCTCATGGATCGCGGAGCGTACATTTGGCCGAGCTTCATCGACCTGAGTGGTTAAACTCAGACTAATAAACCAATGACAAAGAAGCAGATCTCAAGTAAGATTCATCATTATTGTTGACTGTGATGACGCTAATTCAAAAGCCCGGTGAGTGGAGTGAGGTTTATTTCAAATGAATCACAAAAACCCTCAAAACTAGAGAGACATCTCGACAGTCACTCTTCTGGAAAAGCCAGAGTATTTTCAGCGAAAATACGAATGTTCAGGTTTTCAGTGTCAGCATTTAAGAAAAGAAAAATAAAGATGTATTTTAAAAAGCTGATTTCAGTTTTCCTGGGGGCCGCTATGCTTTGTAGTTATACACAGGTGGGCCTCGGGGTGGAAAAAGGTTGGGAAGCCCTGGTTTAAGGCACATGACAAACACAAGGCCTGAGGGCTGGGCCGGGCCGGGCCAGGCCAGGCCAGGCCCATGGCACAATCCAATCTGGCCCGTGAAATTATTTTTATTATAATTTTCTATTAATGTTAGTCTGTTTCACAATAAACTACAATAACGCCACCCCAAACAATACTTTATGGGACAGCAGTTACGCCACAAAAAGAAAAGATGCCAGGTGTCTAGGCAGGTTTAACAATCAACCTTGAGTGGACATTTAAAGAGGTTGAAAAGTTATCTGTGGCTAATAAAGCCCATTGTTATTTTCGAAATAGTTCTATATTCATGTAATATTTAAAGATCTGCTAAAAGTGCCAGTTTTGCTGTTGCAGTTTTGGAATATTCTGAATAAACTGCTGGTTTGGATCGCAGCAAAATCTCATTTAAAAATTAAATAAAAACAAAGGAGCTATCTGTCTAGCGGATTTGTTGAGGTTGTTAAACATGGTCCTTTTAGTGGTTGAGTTTGACACCGCTGGTTTAAGGGGTTAAACTCATTTTCATGTACTGATGTATGAAAGAACAGATGGGGGTATTTATGAACAGAAAGATGGATCCGTCGTTTGTAGGAATTTTTATGTAGGAATAATGGTTGACAGAGCGTCTGTCAGAGCTCACTCCGCCTGATGAGTAGGCTCACTCTCATATCATCAGCACTGACACACTGCAGAGGGGCAATCAGAGACCGTAAGGGAAAAAAATCGATAGGAGAAAAGATACACAGAAATGCAGCACGCAGAATGTTCTATCTGTGGTAGAACATGAGTATAAAAGAATAGTGTATAGTATAAAAGACTAGGAAAAATGCCTTTGTTGTTTATCAGTTTGATCTTACACTGAAAATATGACAGAAATCTACCTGTCAATGAAGTACATATCACTGCTGTCAGAACAAAACCCTGTATCTCCATTTTTGTCATTTTTCAGTTTTTGACATAATTTGAAAATATCTGTGGTCTTATATATTGTCTGAATGGACCAACAGAAACGACCCAAAATTACTCGGAAAACCGTCTGGTTCCATCGACTCACATTAAAAGTAGAGAATGTTTTTTCCTTCTCCTATAAAGTTACCATTTTGGAGATACAAGGTTTTGATCCGACAACAGTGATACACTAAAAAAAAAAATCTTAAAATCTTAAAAAAGGCTTCAGGAAAGCATTTACACTCCTCACTTTCCTCCGGGCAGACTGAGTTACTGAACACTGAAAAAAATTCTTTTTTAATGCTCTTTTCCTCTGACATGCTACTGAGCCAATTCAGAGCACTGCTGGTGTCATGGAAGAGTCTGGATGCTTTCAGACCTAAAACCCCTTTAAGAAAAAAAGTAAAAATGAAACTTTAGTCCATTCTGGCTTTTCATCAAGGTACAGTGTAAATGTTCCCTCAAAGGTACAACAGTGGTTTTAAGGTCCAACTGCGAACCTTAAATAAGTTTTTCCAGGTAAAAAGTTTGTATTTGTATCTTTTTATGATCTAATGTTTTAAAACAATTAAATAAAAGCCTGGAGACGAGACGGGGTGTGTGGAGTCAGTACAGCTTAGAAAGTATCATTTCAGTGGATTATGGTTCAGTTATGTTCCCTGACTAAAAGTACTGAGATGGACCCTTGAGGGTGACACCCCAGTGACAAAAGGGGTACTGCCCCAGAGACAGTTTAGTACCTTTATTTCTGAGAGTGTATGGGGCAAAACTACAACCCATGTCTTTACAAAAACTCCAGCAGGTTTCAAAAAGTGTAACAGACTGCATTAGGAGGGAACACAGTGAAGCAGAATGAAGCACTAAATACTATTTATAATATTTATAATATAATATAATATTTATTTATGATATTTAATGAAATAATAAAACACACAAGCAAAATATTAAGTACCAAAATGTCCAAATAATGAGAGTTAAATCAAATTTAATTTTTCAAAAAGATTACTACCCATGTTTACTCATTCTGATATATGTATTACTGTATTACTCATTTTGCCAGTTTTTGCTCTAATTTTTTCTGTTTTTCCTGATATGATTTTTTGCTTCTGAAATCTTTCTTCTGCTTCTGACTTCTGGCACTTTTTGACAGGGGGCGGGTCTTAGAAGAGGGCGTTCGCCTGCACTCTCTACTGGTCTCCTAATTTGGAGTGACAGGTCTACTCAGCCACGCCCACTCAGTGGGCCGTGACCTGCCTCGAACATGGCGGAGCTCTTCGTACTCAGTGTACGAACCTCATGAACAATGCCGGTCATATATGTTAATGTAACACACGCTCAGGGTCCGGTGTAAAATCAGAAACTGAAGTATATTAAGTAAACTTAGCTGTTTGCAGCTGCTAGCGCTACCTAGCATAGCAGTGTCCGCTACAGCTAACTAGGCGAGCTCTGAAGCTGTTTAAATCAGGCTTTATTAGCTCTGCTTCTGGAGGCAAGAGCAGTAGGAGAATTTTAAAAATGCTTTATCATAACAACCACCAACTAATCGCTGATAATTTATTAAAAAGTTTTAATCATTATTTTCCCCCTAAACCTTTAGAGGAAGTGAGTCTAGCCATCAAACTGGTGCCGTGCTGAAACAGTACTTACTGATCTTACCTCTTTCTCAGGGTAGAGCAGGTCAAACAGCTTCATGACAGGCAGGAAGTCAGCCAGCGCGTTCTTCTGGATGCTTCCGGAGATGAACTGCAGCAGGACCCACATCAGGTGATCTCGACCTTTAATCAGACCACGACCGGCCAGCTGCAGAGAGATTCAGACACACATATACATCAGGGATTCATCTCTAACACTGGATGAACTGGAAGCAAAGTCTGTTAACCCTATCAAACGAAACATCTCATCGGAGATCTAGTCTTGATTAAATCTGCCCCCTGAGTAGGTGGTGTGCACGCAGGGAGTTTCAAATACAGGGAGATTCAAAAAGATTAATCCGATTTCAAAGTGCCATATTTTTACCACAGTGAGGTGCCTAGGAACCAATCACAATCCAATTGAAAGAGGGGGTCATAGAGTTTCTGACTGTCGGTGGAAGATGGTTCCCTTCAGTCTGAGAGGAGATGAGACCCCTGAGCAGAAAGCGTTCTGCGTTCTCCACTTCAATAAGAGTGAATCCGTCATAACTGTGCAGCGTGATTTACGTCAGCAGTGAAGCTCCAACAGCTCAGAGCGTTCGTCGTTGGCTCCACAACACTGGATGATCTCCGAAATCGCACTGAAAGAGCCGTGAGTGCAGCGACACCCGACACGCTCAATCCAGTATGGGATGAGTTTGACTATGGTGTTGATGTTGTCTGTACAGCTGGAGGAGGTTCATACTGAGACCTTGTACAATTACATAATACACTTTATGCTCATTTAACCCATTTACAGTTCACTGTATTGATCTGTAATGATTTACAAGTGAAATAAATCATTTTGAAATCAGATGAATCTTTTTGAATCAACCTGTATTAGCCTATTTGTCAGAATGGGGAACTGAACCACAAATTTCAGTGTGCAGATCTATGACATTGGTGTCCTTAAGAGCTTTACAAAGCCATCTTTATGTTGCAAGGCAGTTTTTTTTACAATAAAAAAAAAAATCATACACTTATCACCCCTTACAGTGAAATTCTGAAAAATAGGTGGAATTCCCCTTTGAGAATTTCACCTATTTTTCAAACTGTCATTTTCAGGTGGTCTCTTTAAGAGCTTAACATAGCCTTGTATATGTTGCAAGGCAGTTTTTTTACAATAACAAAAGTTTTTTGCACTATTTCATCACCCCATATTGTGCCTCTCACTTTATGAACTCCTTAAAGGGGAATTCCACTGATTTTTCAAAATTTCATTCAGAGTGATTTGATGTGAAATAATTAATCTATAGAGAAGCTTACCAACGCTTATTGTCTTTACAGTGGTGGCGAAAGGAACCACAGGTCACAATGTCTGCGACACAAATGTAGCCATTGTATTTACTATCACAAAACCACCAGTGAATCTACACGAGTCTTCTGAGTTTATATATGCAGTGTTGATGGGAAAATCAACGGTCAATCTGAAAAAAATTTTAAAAAGTTTTATTTTAGGGGACTCAAAAAACTGTGTCACAGAACTACTGTGAAACAATCTCTCAGACATCAGGCAGTGAATTCAAAACCATTACATGTAGTAACTGTCTGTGACGGAGCTTTTAGAGGTGGACGTCTGGTTCCTATCACCACCACTGTGAACAGTTCCAACTCAATAAGTTCCTTTGGAACGGAGCGTTTCACACCAAACCACTCAAAGACTTTGTTGACATGTTAACCATTTAATGATGCAGAAATTTTGAAAAAGCCAGTGGAGTTATGTTTGGTAGCTGATCATCATGGAATGCAATGTTTTCTAAAAAGAGAAATTATTTACACTTTGGTGATCAGCAAATCCGTTACTGGTCAGTGCTGACTAATATGAAACCTAAAGGAGACGCCCAAGGATGATGACCTATGACACCACCCTCCTAGCTCTACTGCTGGACCGAGGGTTTCAGTCACGTTGTGTTTCTATTGAGGCCGCCATATTTGAGATCGAATTTGTGGCTTCGCTGCTCCGCACGAACATAACTAGAGGTGAAAGACGACTAAAATTGCTCTCCTTACTTTGGAAGAGTAAAAACGTTCCTCAACAAGGTCGATAAAATAGTCTGTGATCCTTATACAGTTTCCCCTGAACTCCTGGTCCCACTTAAACTGACGGAAAAGCAGCCAAATTTGTTTTCCTGACATCTATATTGATCTCATACTCAGCCCCTCCCCCTATTCTGGAGTCTCTCAAAGCATTTAAAAGCACAGAAGCCCACCAGCTCTTCACGTCAGGGTGGGTAAAGGATCCCATGGTGTGAGAGGAGATAAAAGCTCTGTGATCATAGGAGGGTAACGACATCAGCTAATTAACACAGATGAGATCAATGCTGGCCTTTAGAGAACTTTAGCTGATGTTAACAGCCGAGAGATGAACAGTCGTCCCCCTAACGGAGCTGCAGACAGCCGGCATAACTTTACTCTCTGTTTCTGATTTAAATGACGTTTGAATGGAGAAACATAAGCGTTAAATATCAGACTGAATGTCGTGGGTCGGAAAACGACGTCATGTTTCGACGGACGTGATTCTGTAAGTTTGCTAGTGCAGTTAGTTCAGAGTTCAGCTCCAGTCCTGAAACCCTGTACTGCATAACTGTGGTTTCCTGGTTAAAATACCTGATATTATTAGCTGATTAATCCCTTCTTGAGCTGAACGAGGTGAACAGCAGAGAGAAACACTAAACTATACAGTGCAGGAGCTCCAAGCCTGGAGTTTGTGTAGTCTCTCATCATTCTCGGCTTCTGTCGCATTTTGCAGGTGAATCATTCACAAAGCACAGCAGATTGAAGGCGTGCAGCGCAGTCACTCCCTGATTTGGTCCTCAGAATGGCGGCGACCATACAGTGTGACGTCAGGTGAAACCCGAGAATAAAACCAATACGGTTGCACACAGATGTATAAATCATTTGAAATATGATGCAGCAGGTCTGCACTCTAAATAAATAACCGAAAGCTGAAAAAATGTAAACATTATTAATAATGTATGATTCCACACTCTGCGCAGCACCTTCTGATGCAGTGAGAGCACCATGTGCGGGAAGCTGGCGAACTGGAAGAGGACGAAGAAGATGAGCTGGCTGGACAGATGCTGCCAGAGCAGCTGGCTGGTTCCACCATCGTCAAACTGCTCCTCCGTCTCCGAGCGCTCCATGGCGTAAACCACCAGGTCCACCAGCTGCTCCTCCAGCACGGGGCAGCGCTGCTTATGCTACACACCCCGCAGGGCGAGAGACACAGAGACAGACAGAGAGAGAGAGAGAGAGGAGAGAGAGAGAGAAAGGGGGGAGAGAGACCCACAGGACAGATACGCTTATGCATGGGTGACCTCCCAGCTCTAAATACAGCACATCTTCAGAAATAAATTTGTTCTTACAATATTTAATACAAATATATGGATTTTAAATCAAATGTTTTAATATAATCATCAATACTCAAACTGTTAATATAAAGGTGAAATTTGGGGGGTTTGATTTTCTATATCTAGGCAGTTATTAGAAAGAAGGAAATTCCACTAAAGAACTAAATTCTACTCTATTCCATCAGAAGAAAGCCAGTGTGTCTGCCATACTGATGTCAAAATATATACAATTCACTCCCTCTTACATACATCAGGATTAAAGAATGAGATAAAGTTCAAGACAAATACAGAGAATAGATACAGCAGAAGAAGTTTTACTTGTGAGGAGAACAGTAGCTCATTTCTGTATTTCACTAAAGCAATGGTTCAGTTAAAAACCAAAAACACAATTTTCCCCCTAAAATCTGCCCAAATCACAACAAAACTCAGGCTTCAAGAAGACCAGCTACTGTCTATGTGTACACATAAGCCTATATAACCCTGACATTATTGAGCAAATTGATATGGTCTGAGGTAGGGCTGGGCAATATGACCAAAAATGTTATCACGGTAAAAAAAACCTTCGTATCAGTCGATATCGATACATATCGCGACAAATGTCCAATTGTTATTTCTTTGAGTTTGAAGGCTGATTTTTGCTCCTGGGTGGTTAATAAACTGTTTTAAACTATCCTTTATGGTCAGAACACGACAAACACTCACCAAACAGTGGAACATTTCACAGATCTGTCATGAGAGAGTGGGAGAAAGTGTCTGGTTGGCTGGTTTTACCAGCTGGAAAAGCTGGAATTTTTGTAAAAGTCACAATTTAAGAAAGAAAATAGATTATTTTAGCTGTCTGGTGACGAGAGCTCGGCTATATGGTTACAAGTGCTAAACTGTTTAGTTTCTCAACAACGTCAGCTTAATACAAACCACAAAACATTAGCTGGCTCGGTGGGTCGGTGATGGATCACACCGCCTCACTGCCATCACTCCTACCACATCCCTGTCAGAGCCTATCACAGTATTCAGACACCAGCTAGCGACGACTGGGTTTCTCTATTCTATCGTAGTAGTTTGAGGGGTGAACTGCAGTATATCTGACGCTCGCTGTGTAAAAGCATTAACTGCAGTGTGAATCTCTCACACCAGACAAACAGAGTCCTCCTTTTAGCTAAGTTTAAACTGAAAACTGCTTTTTTGTCTTGTTTGATCTACAGCAGCATCAATTCGCCGTGCTGTACGAGTGACAGAGCGCTGCACATACAGCATCCTCAGTTTACCATCATTTAAATCAGTGCAGCGATCTTTGTTTCACTTTTGTTTCTTGGGAATGCACTAATACTAAAACATGACTGAGCGCTGTAACAGTGCTGTAGTTGTGAGGAGCAGACGTGATTTAACGCTGCTAAAGCTGGTTAGGATGTTAGGAAAGAGGTGAGTTCGCTGTAGGACAGTATAGTTACACCACTGACCTCGTCACTCACACTCGCCGGTCGCTCCACTCAAACAGGGAGTGTATAACTCCACGTTTCAGACGCTGCTAAAGTATACACCCTCTCTAATCATGTTGAAAAACTCGGAAGTGCGCCCTCTTGTGGTGACAGCAGAGTAGTGTCGCTTTCCTTGCAGTAGAAAACGCCACCAGGGCTGTCACTAGAACGTGGAAGTGTGAGAATGGTGTATCATATCGAACATTTATCGAACATTTCTTATATTTCTATCAAGGAAAGTTATATCGCGATAATGATCGTTATCGTTTTATTGCCCAGCCCTAGTCTGAGGCCAATGTGTGAAGATTTAAGCATGCATTTTTCATGCTAATCAATGTAAACAAGCTTATTATTCGTTATATCATTCGCCTCACAGCTTCAGTGCAAAACTAACGAAGCAAACGTCAGATAACAAAACACGTCTTGGTTGATTGACTACATTTGTGGTGGGTGGGGCTCTGGAAATTTGATTTTTGGCAGAACCATCGCTTTAAGATACAGGAAACCACTGGCTTTTGGGCCATATGCATAAACCTCACTTTCTCACAGGAAATCAATACCTTACAAGCCATCTAACAGCAACCACAGCTCGGAAAATACAGCCACAGCACAGCCACACATGAAACATGAAAGTGCAAAAGTGTTCATAGCACTCACAGACACACACACACACACACACACACACACACACACACAGACAAGAACAGGGCACGACAACTGCACAGGCGCACACAGAAGCCCTGACTGCAGGGAAAGCTGCAACATATCGCTCAATCTGTTCACTCCCTGTGCTTGAGAGAACACTGGCCCACTGGTTCCATCGCAAAGTTCTCAGGTTTAAACACAAAATGGTGGGGCTGAATGGGCAGACGTGTTTCTCAGGGAAGCGCTGCCCCCTTGTGCTAAACATTATACATGACAACATGGAGATTTAAACCAACCATGATTATTTCAGATGCCGATTTAGCTACACCGAAGTGATTTGGCTGATTAATAACCCCACTGACGACATAATTTGGTTTAATGCTGCGGTAACACTTTATTTTGATGGTCCACTTGATTTTATTCAATTAAATATCTAAATCTACCAGCTAAATTCACCTTAATAAGGAAAGTGGCTCCCTAACACTCACTCTTATCCCAACCTAAACCCATACAACTGTTGTGCTATACTATTTAAAAATAATTACACTATTACATAATAATTACACAGCTGGATGCATAATAAATTACGTTTAAAAACAAGAGTACGAACAACGGCGACTATCAGATTTAAGTCATAATGTTATATCTTTACTTAAAAACACAGCATTGATTAAAAGTTCAGGCGTCCACATTTTCCACCCAATTTCTTGCCTGCTTCAATGAGCTACGAGTGGAATAATTCTTATACAATTACAAAATGATTTTGCTGTCAAACAGCAATAACTTAAAACTTATAATCTTAAAACATGACATTAGAGCTGCTGAACATCATAGTTAGTTAATAATGTAGTTTAGATGAGCTACAAAGGACCAATATAATAAAGTGGAACCAGTACGCTCTGAAAGCCAGTTCAAAAAAAGAAATAAATGAATATAAATAAATATAAAAATCATCTCTAAAACCTCTGCCCCGGTGTAGGGCGCTCCCTCCTGTCTCCCCAGATACACTGCAGCTTCCCCTCTGAGGTGGCATGCAGGGGATTTGTTGCACTGACATTTTCGGGCACTGGCTGGGGTGGAAGGTAAACTGATATGTCTGTGGGGTAAAAGCACTGGTGTTTGTATCTGAACAGTGTTTTGATATGTCGGATTGTTTTGCAGGGTTTGTTCGACCAGACTGACCAAGTGATTTTGAGCTGCTGATGTGCGGAAAGCTAAACTGCTCGCTATCGTTAAAGTGATAATTCTGCAATCAATCAAATTAACACAGCCCCCACCCCCACCCTAAACGTAGTTAAATCAGCCAAGACCTATTTGGTGACTCGAGTTTGTTTCTTTTGTTTTGATGTGCAGCTACAGGGTTAATGTAGCTAAGACAGGCCTGGGAAATATGACGATACATCTACAACCTATATATATTTACAAAATACAGGGAGATTCAAAAAGATTGATCCGACTTCAAAGCGCCATATTTTTACGACCGTGAGGCGCCTAGGAACCAATCACAATCCAATTGAAAAAGGGGGTCATAGAGTTTCTGAGTGTCGGTGGAAGATGGCTCCCTTCAGTCTGAGAGGAGTTGAGACCCCTGAGCAGAAAGCGTTCTGCGTTCTCCACTTCAATAAGAGTGAATCCGTCATAACTGTGCAGTGTGATTTACGTCAGCAGTGAAGCTCCAACAGCTCAGAGCGTTCGTCGTTGGTTCCACAACACTGGATGATCTCCGAAATCGCACTGAAAGAGCCGTGAGTGCAGCGACACCCGACACGCTCAATCCAGTATGGGATGAGTTTGACTATGGTGTTGATGTTGTCTGTACAGCTGGAGGAGGTTCATACTGAGACCCTGTACAATTACATAATAAACTTTATGCTCATTTAGACCATTTACAGTTTACTGCACTGATCTGTAATGATTTACAAGTGAAATAAATCAATTTGAATCTTTGTGAATCACTCTGTATTTATCATGATCAATTCTCTCACAATAAAGTACAATATGCTTTTCATATTGTGAAAATCGTCAGTACTTGTTGAAAACCAGCCAGCTGCATGTTTTACTATAAAAGTGCAAAATTAATCCTGTTTAACTGGATTTAGCATCAAATATTGAATAAAAATCAGTTTTTGATAGTATTTTTTTTTAAATGTAGCACTGCTGGCTTTTTTCTCTCTGTTCCAACTGATCAGATTTCTGAAAAAATAATTATTTTGAATATTGTATATCGCAAAAATTCCTGGCAGTCACAATATTATATCACCCAGCTCTAATCTAATATGTAATTCAAGTTTATACCCGTCATCTTTCATGTGAAAAACATTAGCTTCATAGTGCCAATGCCAAAAAAGCAAACTTCAGACCCCAAACATCTCTTTGCTGATAAACTACATTTTTGAAATCAAAAAATTATTTTTTAAATTGTAAATTGTAACTTAGATTTGCTTTTGCCAAACCATCGAGTTAGCTTTTACAAACATATTTCAAATTTACATATCAGGCAAAGAAAATACAGAAACTCCTTCTGGACGCCTATGGAATCCAAATAAGGTCAACAACTCATCCTCATCAGCCAAAAGAGGATGCAATAACTGTGCTGGGAACAGTGGAGTGAATGTTGTCAGATGACTGGAACTGCATTTAACACAGGACACGGGTTCAGCCTGGGTCTGATCTGAGAGGATCTGTTTACAGTGTTTACTGTTTATCTGATCACAGTCTGACATGCACTGCAGATCAGGGCTCGAACTTAAAACTATCTTCATTCTCAACATCATTTATTGCCTCATAAGCACACAGAGGGCCTGACAGCTGAGGGTTTCTTGTGGATACAGGTGTCAGATATGACGATATAACGTCAACATCGTGATAAATTAGATAAGGTCACATAAGGGCCTTAAACTAAAGTGACCAACATTTGTTCCACTTCTAAGAAGCATCGTTACTAATAGAACTGAGGCAGAGTTCAAAATATAGTCAATCCAACGTCTTTTCCTTGAATAGCGACATCAGCTGTTCAAATGCTGCTTTTAAATATGTTATTCAATGCTTTATGCATGCGTTATGAATCCCCCCATAGTTAGATTTCAATAGTGCTATCAAAATAAAGTATAATTAAAAATAATGATATTTGTAGCACTCATAAACACTTAAAAGTGGCACTACTAATGCACTGTCCCTCTTACAACTTATCAAATGTGGAAAACTAAATGTTCTTAGGTCATATAATGTTAGATTTTTGTCGCTGTTCATCGATATGAGCCAGTATCATGGCAAAGCTAGTCCCAGTGCTGAAGCATCTCCGCACTTATACACCTAATTCTGGCAAACAGCTTCCAATAGAGTTGTTAATCAGCTATCAAGCCTTATCATTTACGCAGCAGAAAAGGAAATAAGGGAACTGTGGAATGATATGGTCACTGCAGGAATGGAGCTTTTTATACTTCACATGTGGCAAAACCTGCAGGGAGTTTTCAGCTACGATCACACAGCAGGTAAAAGTGGCCCAAATCTGATTTTCTCACCAAATCTGATTTCTTGTTTGTCTGTTCAGATTATCTTTTAAATGTGATCTGTATGAGACATCAGTCTGAACAGATCAGCTCCTAAACTGACCCACATGCACAAAAGAACAGAGCGTCACGCTGCTTCACGGCTCATCCAGAGGTAAACAATCACGACCGCCAACGAACGCCAGTCGCTCCCAGAGGATCAGCTTCATCTTCACCAGCATCACAGGAGCCATCATGAAGCTTCACTGACTGACAGCTGGGCTCGTCACCCAGAATGTGTTCGAGCCGTAAAAAGGGCGCGGTCACTTCTTTGGTTCGCGTCCTCGGATTCTTTAAACTTTGCTTTCAGACTTTTAGCTGTTCTTAGACGCTGCAGCCTCGTTCTCCTGCGGCCGCGTTCGGACATTTCTTTAGAAATCTCTTCAAACACGGAGGGTTTTGGATGAGTCTCTTCTAATTTTGGTACAGAAACATCAGCCTAAACGTTTATGAGGTCTCAGCAGTGCGAAATCATGACGAATGTTGAGTTGGATTGGTGTAAAAGTTGCATGAATTCCAATCTGGCGCATTGCTGCAGATCGGATACGTTTCGGATTTCAGTGCCACATGCGAAAGCGTCTCAAATCGGAATTGAAAATGTCAGATTCAGTGTGTTTATCTGTTCACACTGACACACAGACACACATCTGTGTCACATATGAGGAAAGAGATGGGATTTGGGCCACTTTTACCTGCTGTGTGAAAAAGCCTTAGATTTAGAGCAGACATCACAGTCAATCCGAGAGGACAACCATCTCAGAGATGTCTTTGCTCTCTGTTATTTGGATTGCTGACTTAAAACTTTGAGTTAAACTTATGTTAAAGTTCCCTCTCAACAATAAGGCTCAGTAATGTTTCAGCACAGCTTAATAACCTGCTTATGAACAGTACTATGCAAGAAACAGCTACTGATTCTGTTTAAAGGAAATACTTTAATTTGCCATTTGCCTCACTTGTGATCATCAGGATTGAGGACTGGACTTCACTGAACGATCTTTCGCACTTTTGGGAGGGGAAAGAAATACAGCAAACCAGGTCTGATTCAACAGCTAACAACTAGAATGAGGAATTAAACGTTTAAAATTAGTGGCTTGGTTTCTCTAAAGCAGAGGGATCAAAATAAAGCGGTCTAAAGGTCTAAAGACTGTTCTTGGAAGTCTGGATTTAGGAGCAGCAGGAATTTCAAGGTCTGTGTTTGTATGTTTATTCCTTTTTCTGTATGTATGTATGTATGTATGAATGCACTCGTGGCTGTAAATGTGCTTACATGTGTGCGTGTATGTGTGTCTTGTCGTAAATTAGATGAAATCAGTCTCGACTATGGAGAAGCTTCCATAGAGTCTGGTTAGTCACAATACAACAGTAAGATTTATGAACATACCTGAGCAATGTTCAGGGTCTAGAGCATTGGCGCAAGGTGGGCGGGGTAAGACAGGACAGAACAAAAATAAAGGAAGAAAAAAAAGAAGACAAATAACAGTGACTAGGAGGCCAGCTCCAAGTACCCCCGTCAGTCAAGCCAAACCACACCCCCCCCCCCAAACAGACATGTATCAGAGAGACAGGCGGGGCTATACTCCCTGAGACAGCAGAGCAGAAGAGCATGCCGTTGGCCGAAAAAAAAAAGGACAGACAAGACAGCTAAAGGCCCCGCCCACCCCCACCCGGAGAGAGAGAGAGAGAGTTTAGCACAGCCAAGCAAAAGGCGGCAAGTTCGGAAGTGCGCTGGCGTGGCAGGGAGTATACTGGAGGCTGGCCTTGCAGAAAACCAAGCAATGCAAAAAAATCACTGTCATTCACTTAAAACACTGCAATCGCCTACTTCAGTGGGGTCTGACACCAAACCCACCGACTAAAAAAGGGCTGCTGCGTTCTGTCTCTCTTTCTTTTCATCTTCTCTCTTTCTCTCCCTCTCCACAGCATCTGCTTTAAACTAAGGAAGACCCACAGAACAGAGGAGAGGGAGAGAAGGAAGGGAAACGAGCGGGTCAGAGAGACAGAAAGACAGAGGCACAGGAACATAGAGAACGAGAGAGACTGAGAGACTGAGAGAGAGAGAACGAGAGAGAGAGAGGGAGAGAGGGAGGGAGATGGAAAGGGAGTGAGAGAGATGAAGAGAAAGATAAGAGAGAGAGGGAGAGAGAGAAAGTAGAGAGGGACGAAGGAAGGCAGGGAGAGAGGGGTACCTGTTTGTTGAGGCCGAGCATGTTGCAGACCATGTCTCTGGAGTAAGGCTGCTCCAACACGTATCTTAGCAACCCCGTCTGGGGCTCAAACAGGTCCTGTAGATGGGAAAAATGTGAACTTTAAGTCCTGAACTGTGTCAGCACACCACTGCAAAATTTGGTCAACCAAATTAGGCCAGTTTCAAAATTCGCAGTTACTGTAGGGCAACTAGGGGAGAGCGGGGCACGACAAGACACATTCGGTTTTTGTTGAATAATTTAAAAAATATTTAAGTTGGAATAATCATATTTTTATACAAGCAACATATACATCTCTGCTACAAACGAACACTTCAACTTTGTTTCAAGCACCAACTGTTCATGTACAATTCCACCCAAAATAATGGGAAGTGCAGTGTTACAGTTTAGCCCATGGGTGGGTTCACTGTAACAGACCAGAGCTCGGCAACATGCGGCTCTTTTACTGTCCTGTTGCTCCACAGCTGAATCAGATTAGTAGGTAAAAATAAAATAATCCTCCTTTACAGTAAAATAAAGCTCTGCTGATCGTTCAACACAGTTTAACAATAAATGGTCTTAAACTCTGGAGTTAATGTAGAACTGCTGATTCACCCTTCAACCCTGAAGATCAGCGCAGACTGCTGGTCACCATAGCAACACAGACAACAGTCTCGCCTAGCTAGTAGCTAACGAAACAGCAAAGAGAGAGATTTAAGATGAACATCGATAATTTGGAGACGAATGGACTTATTAGTGTTTATAATCACTCCAACTGGTTTCCTGATACGATTAATCTGCAATGAGAAACTGAAACACTAAAAAGTCACAAAGCTGAAGTTTCTCATTCGCCAGCTTCTCATTCGAATTTTCACGTTCCACCTTAAATGGTGCAGCAGTTAGGCCTACATTCTGCCACCTCAGGCACCATTTAAGGAGGAACGGGAACATTCGAATGAGATGCTGGTGAATGAGAAGCGACTTCAGCCTCATAAAAGATTGAGCACAGAGACATTTTACAAGAAACTGTTCTACTTTTGCGGAAAAGTTTCCTGCTGGAGACGTGAGAAAGGCAGCTACAGCTGAGCTAAAGCTTAAAGCAGAGCAAAGTAAGTCTGTGTTTTCGTTTATATTTTTTAGCCTATACTAGAACATCAGCACATGCTGAGACATATTTACAGCCATGATGGTAAAATGTTACTTTAATAAAATGGACATAAAATGTGGCTTGATTTTTGTTGAAAGGTCAAAATGGCTCTTCTTAACATTTGGGTTGCCAACCGATGCAGTGGCGGCTGAGGGTAACTACTAAGCACTACTAAGTACTACTGTACTAACTATTAGTGTTTAACAGTATATATTACTTTGCTACCACAAAAACTAAATGCCAATAATTTTATCAATTTCAGAGTGTAGAACTGAAACGTAAAGGGTTAAAAGGACACCAGTATCGGTACATTATCAGCCGACAATCTGAATTCAGATATCAGAATCAATTTCGGAAGAGAAAGAGTGGCATCTTTAGTGCTGCTGAATAAAACTCTTCGAGGGACTGAAAGGAAAAGCAAGTGGCAACATATGAAGGAGGATTTCACCTTATCGTAAGGCAGCATGCCTCTCAGAGGGAAGCGCAGAGTGGAAGGATCCAGCTTCCAAGAGTTACAGATCGCTCCAGAGTTGTTCACCACAGGGAGGAGACTGCAGCGGCCTAACGAACACACACGGGAGACATTAGTCACACAGATATTACCATCAACTGAAGCCTGATTCATTCAAACACCCACACAGACCCAGGCACAGATATACAAGTTGTCTGACCCCTCTGAATTCACGCACACAGACAAATACACGAATATGCAACTCAACCTTTGCCCGTTCAAAACAGGGCTTTCTGTCTCGTTCTGACCTTTTCAAAGAGACAATTAAAGCCCTTGTGTCATGGTTTGTACAAACAGAGGCTTTTTATTACATAAGCTGATGCTCTGATACTTGGACAACGCATTATCTAATCATATACTGTTCATATGCTGAGCAACTAGGGCTTCCTGGAAAGTGAACTGAGCTATTTTTTTTATCTTGTTTGCTTTTGTCAGGTCATAAATATCTTGGTAATAAAGGGGGAATTATCATGAGATAGATGTTAGTCTCACCACAGATGGAGTTCATCCTCGCGGTGGGACGGAAACTGTCCACAAAGTCTGATATTAGGCTGCCCAAAAGCTGAGGGGAAAACGAGAGACAAAAACAGAATTTAAAACAATCGTTTTTCGGTAGAACTATTTCCAACGAGACAGCGGTAATTTCTCTGTGAAAGCAGGCTTATACTCAGGCTTAGAGAGGGTGTGTGTATCTATGGAGAATGAATATGGACTGATGTGTGTGTTCCTTTCTATCATGTAAGCAATATAGCACAAGTTCAACCTCGTCTCTGTCTGCAAGATGCTCAGAAATTGATCCATGCGTTTGTGTTTTCTCGACCTGACTACTGTAATGCTTTGTTCATAGGACTTCCTGCAAGTACAACCAACAAACTACAACTTGTGCAAAATGCAGCAGCAAGAATATTAACACAGACTAGAAAACAGGATCATATTAGAGCAGTTTCAGCATCACTGCACTGGCTGCCCGTCTCGTTTAGAATTGACTATAAAATTTTACTACTAGTTTTTAAATCTCTTAATGGTTCAGCACCTTCATACATTTCTGATATATTGCTGATATATTATGTTCCTAATCGAGCTTTTAGATCATCCAGTGCGAGCCTGCTCCATATTTCACGTATGAAACTTTACTTTAGCGTTTAACTAGTTTTTTATTGTTTCCTTTGTTTTTACTGGAATATTACTATTACTCATGTTCTTGTTAGGTGTTCTTGTTTTTTTATTGTCTTTCTTTTTATTTACACTTTTATCTGCATTTATTAATATATCCATTTTCTTCTATTTATTGTTTCTTATATTTTGTTTTTATTTTTGATCATCTTTTCTTCCTCCGTTGTTTTTACTTTGTACTGTGAAGCACTTTGAGCTGCATTTCTAATGTACGGAAGGTGCTATATAAACAAACATTATTATTATTATTAGTAGTAGTAGTAGTGGCGCACAAGTGCATGATTCAATCCATATTATTCTTATGGGCAAAATTTCTTGTAAATCATGAACATTAAACGCTCAGAACACCCTAACATGATAGAAATGTGGGAATAAATAAAAATATAAATAATATCTATATTTATAGGCTGGAATGCTTGTGTCCTGATATATGCAATTTCATTTAAACATCGTGTGTTTACACTGAGAGTCAGGCAAAAATTCATAAAGAATCGCAGAAATCTGTTCTTAAACCAGTGTTTTAATAACACTCCTATTTTCACCAGGGTAAATAGCTATGTTAGCATCAAGCTAGCAGTTTTAGTTCTATTTGAGATTTTTTCAGCTCTAGTGTAAGTAGGGATATTTTTAGCTCACTCTAGCTAACTTTCTTTACTTTGCATATTTCAGTTTTTTAATAACACCTTATTCAACAGCTTGAACCTGAGGTCTGTCTTTTACTATTATAGCCTGATAGCCAGTTAGTGACCTTCTCAGCCTACTAATGAGGGCAGAATCCGGTTATCCGAGTTGCATAGCAAGGCAAGAAAATAGAACTATCAAGAAGAAAATTAACAAACGAGCTAAAAGTAAAAGGTATTAACCTTATTAATTACTTAACAAGGGCACAGCTTGTTACCTACTACCATATAGACAATACATATAATACTAAAGATAAAAATATATACTCAATTCTTCACCGCCCCCTCCCCCACCCCCCCAAACACTACTATCTGTATGTATATACAAACTCTCACTGTGTGACTCTGTGTGCTTGTAAACACTGTGCGAGTACCGTACCCAGTGTGAGAGCTGCCCCTCAGGGTAGAGCTTCCGGATTTCATTCACAGCAAAATAAGCAGGCAGGAGACACGCGTTCCTGTCCAGGATGTACTCCACCACCTTCAGCATGACCAATAACACACATCATTAGTAATAACGCAGCAACTCCCAGTCCGAATCCTTGAGACCCCATTTTCGGCATATTTGGTTAGGCTAGCACACATACAACGTACCAAAACTGCCCTACGGAAGCTTTCAACACTAAAAATATAAAAATGATTCATATTTCTGCATTAGGCTAAAATAATTATACTTTAGCTTGCCTACAGTGCACTGTGAGCATAAAACAGCAACAGAACAAATCAGCTTGGGGCTGTCACATTGGGGTCAACTGTACCTCTCTCGCCGGCAGGAGCTGGTGCACCACAGCCGAGCTGACCAGGCTGGGGATGGTTTGAATCTTATCCAGAACGGCCTTCAGCAAGTCTCTCGCAGCCTGCCACAGCAAATAAGGGTTAGTTAGCTAGGAGATTTTAGGTCTCTGCCCAAGAAATGTTACTCAATTTTATTAATTTTAAACTAATAGTTTTTAACTTCAAGCTGTCAAAGTACATGTTTTGGCCAACACAGAGAATAATACGTTAAAATACTTCAAAACAACACTGTAGTTAATGGATTAACAAATGCAAACACAAATTGTTTTGTAAATGACTGGATGAGACAATCATTAATGTGATGTTCCAGACAGTTTGAACCATTTAATATAAAAAGCTTTTTATATAATCTCTAATTCACTGAGCTATGGGTAACAGATGTAGCTCCATTTGCAGTGTAACTCGATTCAAACTAAGTACCAAGAGAAGAAGAGTATTAGAATTTCCCCACTAGAAGTTCAGCTTCCACTGTACCTTATAATCAACTCCACCGATGATTTTACGGACCAGTTTGAAGGTCAGAGCCCAGAGCTGGGTCCGTTCCCACTCCAGAGTTTCAGAGTTGATCAGTGCCTGGCACACCATCCTACACACACATTCACAGAACAGTGAAATAATCACATATTAAAGACACAAAACTCTGCAAAACACCAATGAAATGAAGTAAGTGGATATAACAACCAAATACAGTGATACACAAATACAAATAACTGACACCAATAATGGAAAATAACAACACATTAGCCTTCATAACTAACTTCAGTGGTTTCCGGCTGTCAGAGAAACATGGCAAACAAAACCAAGCTTTTATTCCATAACTAGGAACATTTTATTTGGACAGTCCACTTTAGATGCTTTGTAGATACTCACTTTACTTTCAAGATAGATTCAACTAAATTGACCTTAATTTTAACTCTAAACCTGGATCTAATCCTAACCCTAACCTCAACCCCCACCCTGGTTCAAATCCTAACCCTAAACCCACCACTGTTTAGAATCAACTGAGTTTCAACAGATAATTCGTTAACATTTTTAACATCTGTAGAAAATCTATAGGGAACTATAGTGGACTATCCAAATAAAGTGAGACCTTACTTTATATTGCACTGTTACTATGTTAAAAATTGTAGGTTCTATATTATTGTTATCATGATAAAGTATGTCACAACAGGCTTTTCTGAGTACATCATGGCTGCTGTCCATACTTCTAGAACAGTGAATAACTGCACGTACCATAAAGAGGATAATTTAGAGAACGAACAGTGTACAGTAAAGTTATGGTGTAGTATTAGATTGACACCCAATCAGTTATGCAGTTTATGCAGTTCTAGATGCCCATTATGCCATCATCTTATTTTATTCATTAATTTTTAACAATTTGATCCTCCTGATTTTTCTTAAAAATGTAACTTTTATTAATGCTAATTATTTTATATACTTTATATACTTGTTTTTCATAAATTACCACCACAGTACCTTTTTACCTTTTCTGGCAAAAGGTTTCAAAGCATTTTACACAGAACATGTTGGTTTAGTAACACTACCTATTCTTCCGCGATCAGACTTTTAAGCTCCACTCCACAATCTAACCTTATTTTATGTCAATTACTTTTTTTGAGATTGTGTATGTTTTGTTTATGAGTGTATATTGTTTGTGTTTGAGCAGCACCAAAATAAATTCCTCTCAGTCAAGTACCGACTGACACGGCAACAAAGTACTGAACTTGGATTAATGCATCACTACTGTTTTGCTGATGCATTTGCTCCCCATTACAACTTGTCTGCAAACTTTAGAATAACTAAATATTGTTTATATTACACGTAGTGACAAGAATTACTGTGTGTGGGTATTTAAATGTACAAGGTTGAAAATGACTTTTGTTTTTGCATTAATTATGCGTTCACTAGACACTGCCGCCTTAGCAAATGTACTTTAGGCAAGATTCACATCTACACTGCTTATTTACCCCCCGTTCTGTAATGAAAATTTATCGGAATGTCGGAATCTGAAGGCATAACATATCCAGAAATTTGTGAACTGTGACAGCCATAGCCCCATGTATGGTTGTAATACTCTCCTGTAACCAATCGTGTATATGTGTAAGTACCTTGGTGGCAGCAGGCTGGTCTCCACAGCCATGGCCAGGCAGTCATAGAGGAAGGAGACGCGTTTGGGGCTGTGCTGGCTGTGAATGAACCTCACGATCCACTGCACACACTGCTCGTGGGACTCCTGCAGAAAGAAACAGTAACACCACTCACCACAAACGCTCCAACCGATATTCTGGCTGGTGTGCCAATCTCAAAAGTGAATAAAAGTGAGTTCTGTTTCCAAAAAGTCTCAAAGCCTAGTCTACATCGACACAAACCTGAGGAAGTGTGCTCCAGTACTGCCTGAAGGCCCCTAAACAGCTGATCAGTTTGGTCCTCTCATCTTCAGGGGTGTCCATGAACATCCTGCAGTTTTAGAGACAACCACAGAACATCCACATGAAGCTCAGAGGATCACTTGACAAAAGCTACCTCCACATTACAAGCCTCATTGCTCAAATCCGATTTTTTGCTCAAATCCGATCTCTCTGACACGATGGTTCACACTTGTTTAGGTAAGTGACTCATATCTGTCATTAGTGTGAACGAACCAGCGTCCTGAAATGACCCTCATGCGCACATCCTACTTAGTCACGTGAACGAAACGCGTGCATCACACGCATCATCGGCAAACAAACTAACGAGCAGAACGAGTGAAGATAATTAACTCTGATCAGTTCTCAGCTTCATTATTAGAGCGAGACGAAGGAGAAAAAGGTGAGATGAGCTGCTTTTCCACCGTTTACAGGCTTTAACTTCTGTTCGGCGCTGCTGCCATGGTAACGCTGAATGATGGCACATGCGCAGTGGAACAGAGGCACGTGAATTCCGATCTGAGCATCACATTAAGGTCACATGACCACGAATCAGATACGTATCCGATCTAGGACCACACATGAAAGTGACTCAGGTCGGATTTGAAAGGGTCAGATTTGCGTGTCCACACAGCTCTGAAAACATCAGATCTGAGTCACATTAGGGCAAAAAATCGGATTTGTGCCACTTCAACCTGGTAATGTGAACGCAGCCAAAAACATCTGTGGAATACATATTTCTGGCAAGCTTTTCAGACACAGGCAAAAACGTTCACACCTTGTTTACATAATAACTTTCACGCAATAGTTTCATTGTCAGTAGGCTAAAATCAGGACCTGCTGGAAGGTGTTCAGCTTTATCAGGTTCATCACAACTTACCCAGCAAAAGCCTCCTCAATGACTTCTGTTTTCTGTTCCAGAAAAAAGAAAGATAAGTACAATTAGTGAACTAAAATTAAACACATATCTGCACAATGGTGATAATAAAAAGGTGATCAAGCAGCAAGACCATAAGTTGGCCTCTATATCAGAAACCTCCTTGTATTTACACTCACTGTCCATTTTATCAGCTCCACTGACCATATAGTTTCACTCTGTAGCTCTACAGTTACAGACTGTAGTCCATCTGTTTCTCTGTGTACTCTGTTATCCTGTTCTTCAGTGGTCAGGACCCCCATGGACCCTCACAGAGCAGGTATTATATAGGTGGTGGATCATTCTCAGCACTGCAGTAACACTGACGTGGTGGTGGTGTGGTGGTGGTGTGTTAGTGTGTGTTGCGCTGGTGCGAGTGGATCAGACACAGCAGTGCTGCTGGAGTTTTTAAACACCGCAGTGTCACTGCTGGACTGAGAATAGTCCACCAACCAAAAATATCCAGCCAACAGCGTCCTGTGGGCAGCGTCCTGTGACCACTGATGAAGGACTAGAGGATGACCAACACAAACTGTGCAGCAGCAGATGTGCTATCGTCCCTGACTTTTCATCTACAAGGTGGCCGGACAAGGTAGGAGTGTCTAATAGAGTGGACAGTAAGTGGACACAGTCTTTAAAAACTCCAGCAGCACTGCTGTGTCTGATCCACTCAGACCAGCGCAACACACACTAACACACCACCACCACGTCAGTGTCACTGCAGTGCTGAGAATGATCCACCACCCAAATAGTACCTGCTCTGTGAGGGTCCATGGGGGTCCTGACCACTGAAGAACAGGGTAACAAAGTATCAGAGAAACAGATGGACTACAGTCTGTAACTGTAGAACTACAAAGTGCTCCTATACGGTCAGTGGGGCTTATAAAATGGATAGTGAGTGTAGAAACGAGGAGGTGGTCATAATGTTATGGCTGATGTACGTTATATGCATACAAAGCAGGGAAACACCACAGCACGCACGGCAGTACTGTATTATACAGACCACTGAGCTGTATTTCTGAGCTAGTTTGCAACAACATTATGTGAAAACGAACAAAAGCACAGGCTACGAAGCTAAATTTGGCTTCCTATCCGAATTTTCCGTTCCACCTTAAATGGTGCAGCAGGTGCCAGAATGTAACTGCTGCACCATTTAAGGTGGAACGAATAGGAACCCAGCTTCAGCTTCGTAAGCTAGCTTGTTTTACTGTTCCACCTTAAACTGTGCAGCAGTTACGTTGATGCACCATTTAAGGTGGAACGGACAATTCGAATAAGAAGCTAGCTTCAGCTTCGTGAACGGGCTCTGCCTTTGATTGAATAAACACAAAAACCGGGTTTAACGATCATACTTAACAATTAACCGGACTCAGCTTTGAAATCCAGTGATTTTCCGATTATTATCGCGTGAAAAAATGAGACTTTATTCGCAGGAGCTGCTAATTCTGTTAGCATTCAGTTCAACACTTAGCGTTAGCTACAAACACACAACCACGTACCACTACATCCTCGAATATGCTCTGAAGCTGACTTTCCATTGGAATTGCCATGATTTCAGCACTGCAGGGTGGAGAAAATCTCGGAAATGTTTGGCATTTGTTTAATTTTTACATTAGCAACGTTAGCATGCTCAAACAGCGGCGGAGGCTGCGAGCGCGCACCTCTCAAAACAAACCGATAAACCCCGCAAGGTTGAAAACGATGGTTCCGCGGTTACTAACTCACTCACTGAGGATTAAAATACCGGCTATATTATTATTTTCATTCTCATTATTATTAGAACAGTCACTGTGGGTTAAAAGACCAGCTATATTATTATTTTCATTCTCATTATTATGATAACATTAACTCTGGATTAAAATACCGGCTATATTATTATTTTCATTCTCATTATTATTAGAACAGTCACTGTGGATTGAAATACTGGATATATTATTATTTTCATTCTCATTATTATTAGAACAGTCACTGTGGATTGAAATACTGGATATATTATTATTTTCATTCTCATTATTATTAGAACAGTCACTGTGGATTGAAATACTGGATATATTATTATTTTCATTCTCATTATTATTAGAACAGTCACTGTGGATTAAAAGACCAGCCATATTAATTTTAAAAAGCTCACTATTCTCATTATTATTCTAACACTCCGTATGGATTAAAACACTAGATGTATTATTATTCTCATTCTCATTATCATTAGTATAACACTCACTATGGATTACAACACATCACACACAAAACACATTAAACTTAAAATATCAATTAAAGAGAGAGGTTTATTGTTTAATTAGTGTAATTGTTTAATTTTTAATAATACTTAGTCTAAGCACAAGAAAAAAGGCAAAGTACAAAACAGATATAGGACATGGGCCCTTTAAACCACATGAACTTTCGTACAAACCCTGCTGAGGAAATCAGTTTAAACCTCAGGCTGCTGTATCAGTCTGGCCATCAGTAGTTCCACGGCGAGCACGGAAGAGAGACTGTCTAAAGTGGTTTAGACATGAACAGACAAATATTATATATATTCTATTTTTGCTACATGGAGCTGACACTCATTCAGGAAAGTCTATCATCTTTGCAGTAGCATCTTTTACTGTCAATAAAATAGGCTTGAAAGTAGTACGTTCTGAATGTGAATGAAATAAGCCTGCGTGAATGACACCAACACTTAAGTGCTTTTAATACCATTAAAATGTATCATAACAAAGGCAAAACTGAAACCTGGCACTTCGCCAGAACATTTTTCATCCCCACCTTTGCAAGGTGAGGCACCTGGACGAGTCAGAATAAATACCAAAAAGTCATCTTAGTTCAGATACAAAACAAGAGCAATAAAAAGCATTTATTACTAAAAGTTAGTGGAAATTTTCTGCTTCTATCCATCTTTTTTAATTTGTTATATAGTACTGCATGCATGGCAGTCGAATTCAATGTCACATTTAAAGACACAATAGCTGTATGATTTATTGTGGGTACATTGTTCATGAAACGTCCTGTTTTGTTCCTTTTATCTTCTGTTTGTCTCAAATTCAGCGATTTAATTTTTTTATAATATTTGTCATTAAAGATTAAAGATTACTGTAAGAAACAAACAATTAAACATATCAAGAATCTACTTCAGTTTATTTTTCTATGGTTCTCATTTAAACCCATTCAAACCTGGCATGAACGAACAGTAGAATGCAAAGGTTTGTGCCCCCTGGTCAAATGACCTTTTTTTGTTACTTTTGTTTTTTATTTTTCTCCCAATTTTCTCCCCAGTTTAGTCATATACAATTCCACCACTAGTTAGGACTCCCCCAGTCACACGATACCACCAGCGCTAGGAGGGGGAAGGCCAGCACAGGCTTCCCCTGAGAACTGTGAAGCGTCACCACATCTTTTCGAACTGCCGCTAAAACAACTTCACTGGACAGTCAAATGCGCTTGGAGGAGAACACTAATCACCAGTTCTGTTACGGCACCAGCATTGGAGTGATTGGGGGAGACGGGGCCATCCTGCCCACCCAGAGAGAGCGAGGCAAACTGTGCTCTCTTGGACTCCCGGCCACAGACGGTATAAATGTGTGCATCATTGAAATCTTGTCGTAAGTGACCACTGGAGATGCCAGGTGTAAACAGCCGTACTTCTAACTGTCCCCTTATGATCATGTCACTCAAGACAGATGTTAACACCAAATGTAAACATTAAACTTATCAAGAATCTATTTTAGTTTATTTTTCTTTGGTTCTCATTTAAACCTTTTAAACCTGGCATGAACAAACAGTAGAATGCAAAAGTTTGTGCGCCCCCGGTCAAATTAGTCGTATCCAATTCCACCACTAGTTAGGACTCCTCCAATCACACGATACCACCAGCGCTAGGAGGGCAAAGGCAAACACAGGCTTCCTCCGAGACCCGTGAAGCGAACCACCGCATCTTTTCAAGCTGCCGCTAACACAACATCATTGGACAGTTGAACACGCTCCGAGGAGAACACTAAACGCTAGTTCTGTTACGTCAGCTAACAGATGCCTGTGCTGGTTCGCATCATGCTGAGTGATGGGGGAGACGGGGGGCCATCCTGCCCACCCAGACAGAGCGAGGCCACCTGTGCTCTCTTGGACTTCCAGCCACAGATGGCTGTAGCGTCACTGGGAAAAAAAAACTATGTCGAAAAAATTGACTCACATGCCCTGAAAACACTCTTTGGCACAGATCTCTTTAAAACGCTGACGAATCGCTCTGAATTTTGGTTCGAGACTGCGGCTAGGAAATTTGGTAATGTCGGCACAAATAGACGACAGTGAAAGACCACAGACATTGATGCGCTATGCAGGGACTGATTTACAGACAAGACTTGTCTCTAGCAGTTTTATTTTTAGGAATGTGTCTGGTTTGTGCTTGGCTTCAGTGAAACCATGTCGACAACCAATTCGGGGCGACAACAGGTGAAAATTCGCTGCCAGTGTGAGCACAGGTTGAGATGGTTGCACCACATGGGACATTTTTGTCTGACAACAAATGAGTCATAAATGTGCGCGTCATTGAAATCTTGTCGTAAGTGTCCACTTGAGATGCCAGGTGTAAACAGTACTATACTATACTTCTATCTGCTCACGTCATCAAGACAGATGTTAACACCAAATGCGAACATTAACTTAGATCACCTACTTAGGTTATCTGACCTTTATATCTCCCCGTTTGTATATTCAAATCTTCAACTGAAGGTTTTCATAGTGAATTGGTCACTACTCACATACAGGCTAGAAAAACTGACACCGATCGGGTTAATCTTTGGGTGATCTTATCAGTGTGTCTACTCTTCTGTACACACGCAAGCATTGAAGCCATTGTTGTCCCATGAAAGCAGTTCCTTTTTCAACTGACCACCCGGTGGAAAAAAAAACGCTCTTTTGTCCTCAGGACAGAGAGATTTAGAGGAACTAGCGTGGTTAAAGATTTAACACACAGCTTAAAGGGAATGTTGCTGGTAGAGAAACAGAGGAACCTTCAGCTTTGAGTAAACAAAGAAGAAATTAGACACGCATGGCTACTGCAGTGATGGGCGTTCAGAGATTATAGAGGCAACACCGACCATCAGAGAAGAATAAATGAAGGTGAAAGACAGACAGAGTGCACAAAATAAAACATACAGTACTGAAAAATACAGAAAATTATATTTAAGCTATTTATCTGTGCAGTAAACAGTTATTTGCTTGTACGGTCATATTAGATGTTTCAAAGGTGCATGAATGTGTGCAGCAATCGCTGCTTATCTTAAGGTGTAGTCTGTACTGCTAACATCTCAATGTGACTACATGGCCAAAAGTATGTGGACACCTGGACATCCTATCCCAAAACCATGGGCATTGATATGGAGTTGTCCCCTGTTGTGGCCATAACAGCATCCACTCTTTTGGGAAGCTTATGACAAGATTTTGGAGAGTGTCTGTGGGAATTAGTGTCCAATCAGCCTAAAAAGCATTTGTGAGGTCAGGCACTGATGTTGGACGAGAGGGTCTGGCTCACAATCTTCGTTCTAGTTCATTCCAAAGGTGTTCAGTAGGGTTGAGGTCAGGGTCTGTGCAGGCCACACCATACTGGTCAAATCATAACTTTATGCCCTTCGCTTTGTGCACAGGGGCTCAGTCCTGCTGGAACTGGAAAGGGTCTTCCCAAAAAAGCTGGAAGCATATAATTGTGTGCTGTCGCATTAACATCACCCTTTACTGGAACTAAGGGGTCCAAACCCTGAAAAACAGCCCCTGCTCATTATCCCTCCTCCACCAAACTTTACTGTTGGCACTATGCATTCCAGTTCTCCTGGTCAAACCCAGATTCATCCACTCCAGAGAACATGTTTCCACTTCTCCAGAGTCCAGTGGCGGCGTGCTTCACACCCCTCAAGCCAATGTTTGCCATTGCTACGCTTGGTTTACTTGATTTAATAGAATAGTAATATACGACCCCCATATCATTAGAGCTTGAGACCCCTGCTGTAAGGGCCAAATTAGTCAAATCAGGCAATTTGGTTGCAGGGAACACTCTGAAATGTGCAGGGCCTCCATGACCATGGTTGGGAAACATTGCTTTAGGGAACCAAAAAAGGTTCTCCTGTGTCATCGCTCCAAGGAACCGCTTATGTAATATTATCTTCTGTTTATATGAGCAAAAACACACTTCCTACTGAGATAAATAGTTTATAACAATGTTCTTATGTGAGCCAAGGCTTCCGCACAATAGTGTTTTATGGGTTGAAAAATACAGTGAAACATTTCTTTTGCGTGAAGCTGAATCTGAAGCATCCAAGGAGGAAAAATAAGTGATATAAACAAGTGAGGGACAGAAGCTTTGCTTTCGACCTGAACTCTCACTCACTTCTGCAGCATGTAGAGAATGAAGACGGACCTGTCTGTCTGCCTGCCTGCTCATCCTCATACCTGGCGACTCCCTCGGGGACATCGAGGCATTTGTCATCGAGACGCATTTCCTGTAAATGTTGCTCTAGGGTATAGTGGCCTGTGTGCCCTGCAGTGTTTTAACATCACACAAGTATTCAGAGATGGAGGCCTAAGTGTACATGAGATACACAGCACTAGACTTAGTCTGCACTGTTGTTTTGACTTAAAAAGCAAGTAAGATTTTGACTAAAATTCATTAAACATTGAATAGTAAGTTAAGAGAACAATAAGCAGTGCCTTACATTCTGTTTACATTTTTGAAATCCAATAAAATAAACTGTTAAAGGGGAATTTACACTGTAATCAGAGAGATTCAGAGTGGTTTGGTGTGAAATGGTTCAGATGTCTTTACAGTGGTGGTGATAGGAACCAGAGGTCACCATGACTACAACACAGATATAGACATTTTATGCACTATCCAAAACCACCAGTGAACCTACACGAGTCTTCTGAGTTTATATGGAATGTTGATGATGGAAAAACAGTGGAAAATCTGAAAATAAGTTTTATTTGGGGACTATTTTGACTCCCAGCACGGCCAAAACCTTCTCGAAACTATCATAACACAGTGTCTCAGACATCAGGCAGTGAATTCATAACCATATAGTGTAATAGCTTTCTGTGAGGGAGCTTTTAGAGGTGGACATCTGGTTCCTATCACCACCACAGCTCTGACTCTCTAGAATGGACTATTGCACATCAAACCACTCTGGATGAACTTTACATCTTAACAATTTAATTATACAGGAAATTTGATTCCCTTTTAAAGCAGCCAGATTACCTAAGTCATTTTTGCAGTGTGCATGCCTTGAGTCATGACTACAGAGTAATCAAAAACACAAGGCTAGTTTCTCTGGCGCAGATCCTGGTCTAATTACACAATCGCTCAATCAGGTTTGACCTCCTTTTATCCTTTACTAAGGCTTATTTGTTTCTTTATTCACTTATTTGGAGTAGAGGCCCAGGCATATTGTGTGTGGAGGCACAAAAGGGGGATAATTGTTGGCAGCTACGCTACAAAGACAATGTTATGTTTTGTTTTTGTCTTTTAAAACTATTAACTGAGATTTAGTGAAACTTCAGAGACAAATAACTCCAGTGCTGCAAAAACAAAACTGTAGTAATAAGAATCTATAAGATTCCTAAAGAAATGTCTGTACTATGTATAGTACTGTCTACTGTAGTACTTTAGTGATCTGAAGTACTTATCAGGTCATCTAGCTCCCAGTACTGTACTATAGCCCAATCCCATTTCACCCCTCGGCCCTACCACTTAGCCCTACCCCTCTGTTTTGCGGGTTCACGTCTAGGGGTAGGGTGCCCTGATTCTTGTTGAGATAGAGGGGTGGGGTGAAGTGTTGGGGCTACATGACCCTCCAAATGGAGGTTTTTCAGAGACTCCAAACAGAGAGTTATGAGAAAAAAAGAAAAACAGGCAAGATGGAGAACAAGAGACCAAAGAAACCCACAAATATGAGAATTTTCTCTGTTAAAAATGACAATAACCACTGTTTTATCTTAGTTTAATGTTGTTTCAGTGTATTTTGGTCCTTTTCTTCATAACAAGCATAAAAAATAGCTAGCAGTATGCTGATGCCTCTTTAGCTAGCTAGCTAACTTTCCCGTTCCACCTTAAATAGTCCCGCAGTCCTGACGCCTGAAGCACCAGAATGTAACTGCTGCTCCATTTAAGGTAGAACAGGAAAATTTGAACAAGAATCTGGAGAATATCTGACTTCAGCTTCATATCACTGAAGAATTAGCGGTGGGTGATAATAAATAATTGCCCCCCTCTTTGAAGGCATATGACCCCCTAAATGTAACTAAAGCCCAGCAGTGAGGAGCTGAACTTTACCCTCCTCTGCTGTCACTGCAGACTGGCAGGGTCGCCTACAGAGCAGCGCTGGTAGCTGTTAATGAAGTGATGCTCTTTTTATTTGAGGGTCCCATTTCATAGGGAAGATTTTTACCATTACCCTGTAACTCAGTTCCAAGGGGTTAGGGTGACACTCGAAAACAAGGGGTAGAAAGCAGATCTTTCTCATAATAATTGAGTAAAATTCTTGCTGTCCTTCACATTTTAGTGCTTTGCCTGCACTAATAGCCTGAAGGGACGTGGTGTGTTCGTTTTTTAGGTGAAAGGGACATGGTGTATTTTTTTTAGGTAAAATTACTATCAGGTGACCACCCAAAACTATCAAGTGAGCAACAGATACTATGTACTATGTCAAGAAAAAAAAATATGTATATACATATTATATATATATTATATTATATTATATTATACATATACATATATATATATATATATATATATATATATATATATATATATATATATATATATTTACATATGCACACAGATATAAAGTTGTGTGTGTGTGTGTGTGGTGTGTGTGTGTGTGCATGTGTATATCCATAAACAGTGTCAGTGTTCACTGGCAACAGGTGGCACAAGAACAAATGAAGCGAGTTAAAGAGGATAAGGTAAGTTTATTTGTTCAGGCAGCCATAAAAACCTCAATAATTTACCAAATTGTCCCTTTCAAAGAGATACAGCTAAATGTAGGCTGCTCTTACCAGAGACGTCCCAGCTGCTGAATGAGGCAGTGAAACTGCCTGTGCTCCTTTCACTTTTCCAAAATGGAAAATAACCCACCCGACGGAATCGTTTATTCGTTTTGCGAGGAGATGTTAGTTTTGAACTTAAAGACATTTTGCCACTTGCTCATTTTTGTCACAGGTGTGTATAGTTTTAATATAGTAGTTGTCTGTTAAGTCATGTTACAATGGAGCCCAATGAACACTGACACTGTTTATGGATATACAGATTTTTTCTCACAACATAGTATCTGGTGCTCACTTGTTAATATTGGGTGCTCACCACATAGTATCAGCTGCTCACCTGATAGTATTGGGTGCTCACCTGATAGTATCTGGTGCTCACTACATAGTATCTGGTGCTCACCACATAGTAACGTGCTGCTCACCATATAGTATCTGGTGCTCACTTGATAGTATTGGGTGCTCACCTGATAGTATCTGGTGCTCACCACATAGTATCAAGTGCTCACCTGATCGTATTGGGTGCTCACCTGATAGTATCAGGTGCTCACTTGTTCATTTTGGGTGCTCACCACATAGTATCAGGTGCTCACCTGATCGTATTGGGTGCTCACCTGATAGTATCTGGTGCTCACTTGTTAATATTGGGTTCTCACCACATAGTAACGTGCTGCTCACCATATAGTATCTGGTGCTCACCCGATAGTATCTACAGCGCACCAAAATTTTTGCCTAAAAAAAAACTACACCACATTCCCCCCCCCCAACAAAAAACAAAACACCATGTCCCTTCAGGGGCCCCGTACCAAACCCATATATTTAAACTTGTTTACATCGTAACCACGCTCTGCTCATAGGTGCAGAAGTGCTTTGTTATCGATACAGAAATCTGATTCTCTAAAGGAATGCTGCAGTGTTTCTATCATAAACTTAATCTGCCGCATCTGTAGTGTACAGTCAATCACCACAACAATGCACTTATGCATTTCCCTGTAGGCCCATTGTGTTTTAATGAGGGGGTTTTGAATCAGCTGGTCTTCTGCTGTTTTGTCCATACAGGGAAACACACTGTACGCTACAGAGATCAGTATGAAAAGCACTGGTATCTTCCTTAAAAGGGGAATTGCACGCACTTTCTGTATAATTCAACTGCTGAGATGTAAACAAAGTCAATCGGAGTGATATGAGAAACTTACAGACTCAGATGTCTGTACAGTGGTGGTGATAGGAACCAGAGGTCGCCATGACTACAACACAAACATAGCCATTTTATATACTATCCACAACCACCAGTGAACCTACACGTCTTCTGAGTTTTATATGTAACGTTAATGATGGTAAAATAGTCATAAATCTGAAAAAATGAGTTTTGTTTGGGGGCTATTTTGGCTCCCCGCATGTACTGCTTCACCATGAATTTTAGTTTTAGGCCAAAATCGTCTCAAAACTGTGAACAGCGAACATACAAATGTCTTCTGAGCTTTTATATCGTCTCTGTTGAAATGAAAAAAAATCTCAAAACAATCGCAAAAACAATCAACACCTTCGGTATACACCGATCAGGCATAACATTATGACCACCTCCTTGTTTCTACACTCTTTGTCCATTTTATCAGCTCCACTTACTATATAGGTGCACTTTGTAGTTCTACAGTTACAGACTGTAGTCCATCTGTTTCTCTGATACTTTGTTAGCCCCCTTTTACCCTGTTCTTCAGTGGTCAGGACCCCCATGGACCCTCACAGAGCAGGTACTATTTGGGTGGTGGATCATTCTCAGCACTGCAGTAACACTGACGTGGTGGTGGTGTGTTAGTGTGTGTTGCGCTGGTGCGAGTGGATCAGACACAGCAGTGCTGCTGGAGTTTTTTAAACACCTCAGTGTCACTGCTGGACTGAGAATAGTCCACCAACCGAAAACATCCAGCCAACAGTGTCCTGTGGGGAGCGTCCTGTGACCACTGATGAAGGACTACAGGATGACCAACACAAACTGTGCAGCAGCAGATGAGCTATCGTCTCTGACTTTACATCTACAAGGTGGACCGACAAGGTAGGAGTGTCTAACAGAATGGACAGTGAGTGGACAGAGCGTTTAAAAACTCCAGCAGCACTGCTGTGTCTGATCCACTCAGACCAGCACAACACACACTAACACACCACCACCACGTCAGTGTTACTGCAGTGCTGAGAATGATCCACCACCCAAATAGTACCTGCTCTGTGAGGGTCCATGGGGGTCCTGACCACTGAAGAACAGGGTAAAAGGGGGCTAACAAAGTATCAGAGAAACAGATGGACTACAGTCTGTAACTGTAGAACTACAAAGTGCACCTATATAGTAAGTGGAGCTGATAAAATGGACAGTGAGCGTAGAAACAAGGAGGTGGTCATAATGTTATGCCTGATCGGTGTAAGTTGTTGTAAAGAGACTTTATTTAAAGCAGTTCTGGAGCAAATCTGTTGGTCCAATCACCATGAAATTTTCACACAAAGTAAAGAGACAATCTATATATGTAATGTGACAGTAAAATGGTGGCAAGTCTTAAAAAAAAACTTTAAAGGGGGGCTACTTTGCCTTACATCACCCAGCATGTACCTCTCCACCATGAGTAGATAAAAAAAGTACATTTTAGGCCAAAACCGTCTCGAAAAAGGGCAGAAAACAAATGCACCGTTTGAGGTAATAGCTGTCTGGGAGGGAGCTGTCAAACTCCTCAGACGTCTGGTTACAGGACTACCATAATATTTACACACTGTGAACAATGTGCAGAGGTTTGGGTTTCAAGACGCTTTTTAAACGGAGAACTGTGTTTAGTCTGAGTTGAAGACAGAAGAGAGCAATGAGCAGAAACTGAAGTTCCTTCAAAGAACTCAAAGCTCCTCCTCCTCCTTCTCCTCCTCCTCCTCCTCCTCCCTCCCACTGATCATGTTGCTCTCGTTGCTCCGCATACTCCACACTCCACCTGAGAGAGGCGAACACACAGAGCCTTACCGCTCAGCATGAAACACAGACCTGAGAGACGACCTGGACCTCAATCATGAATAATTCAGCACCTTTTCACGCAAGAAGCTGTGGCTGAACGCGGCACTGCGCATGTGTGGACCATGATGAGGACTATCATGGTGATGAAGATGGCTTCAGACGTTTTAGTGGCAGCTCTCCCTCTCTGTCTGCTTTTGCATGCAGCTTCAGGTAAGCATGAAACAGAGCCACTAGGCTGGGTTTTAATCATACGTTACATGGTTATATGTGGTTTTAGTGACGCATTATAATCTGGGTCAGATTACAGAAGCTAGTGCAGCTCCTCAACTATTCGTATTAATGCTCCTGTTACTTTTCAAATAAATAAATAAATCAATAAATAAATAAAATAGAAAGGAAAAGTTGAAGGAACTTTGTGTTGGCTTGAAAATTATGTGGGAAGGTTCAATTTCATAAACTGATGTAGCTTGACAGCTTGTGTTGAAGCTGTAGTACCTTAAATACACTGCTACCTTAAATCAAGTGCTACCTTAAATCTACTAACACATTATATCCACTATTAATTTAAATAAATACCCTCATTCTCTAAGTCTCTGCTGAGAGAAAATATTAAATTATGTAACTGCAAAGCAGAGAGGCGCTGTTACCCCTTTAACATTTGGATTTTGCCATCTTTCTGGCTTAGTGGTGAGTTTAAGAATTAAATTATATTGACAACAATGTTGTTCGAATTCACTGCTCCTCTGAAAACCCACCGATATATTGAATACACTATTACCTTAAAATCACTGCTCCCCTAAAAACCAACTGATATATTAAATACACTGTTACCTTCGATTCACTGCTCCCCTAAAAATACACTGATATATTAAATGTGCTGTCACCTTAAATTCACTGCCACTTTACATCCGCTGCCACTTTACATCCGCTGATACCTTAAATCTACCGATACCCAAAATTCACTGCTACCTGAAATCAAATTAGCGCCTGATTTCATTTACTGAAGGACTGATTAGATAAAGCAGGTACTGGACAGTAACTGTAAATACTGGACTTCCTCCAGGAGGTATTTGGGAACTCACAGACACAACAATCCCAATGGATTGTTTATTTGTTTTTATTGTAATGCTTTATTTTGTGAATAATAATTGACAAATAAATATCTTCATATATAATTTTCTCAGATGCCTAAGACGTCTGCACACTGTGCAGTCTGAGTCAAGCAGCCCATGGTTCCCTGTAGTTTTTAGAGAGAGAGAGAGGGAGTGTGCTTGTGTGTGTGTGTGTGTTTGTGTGTGTTTGTGTGTGTGTGTGTGTGTGTGTGTGTGTGTGTGTGTGTGTGTGTGTGTGTGTGTGTGTGTGTTGCTCTTCTCCTGTGAAATGAAAGCACAGGAAACCAGGGTGAGCTCACCTGCAATACAACAGGCAGAGTTGTGTGTGTGTGTGTGTGCATATGTGTGTGTATGTGTGTGGGTGTGTGTGTGTGAAATCTGTGGCAGTCTTGCGCGTGTGTGTGGTTAAGCTCCTGATTTCCGTCTTTCATTGTGAAACTCTGATAACAAAACATGTTCTTAACATTCATATATATATATATATATATAGGTCATTCTACAGAAGCAAAACAATACATTATTTTAACAATTACACTTTATTGAGCACCAATTTAGCAATATTGGTTTTTAAATCAATCATATAGAATTCCAAGCACCACAGAAGAGCTCGTCCTCACAGTCATGTTTGAAGGATGAGGCCATATTTTGAAGTAAAAAACATGTTTTTCTGCAGTTTTAACTGCAATAATCTATACATATATATGAAGTAAATAACATAAAGAAAACAAATGCCAAATAAATATTATAAAATATATAATGAAAGTTGTTGTCCCCAGGAGTCGTGTCACTGGTGTTAAAAAATCTCTTATTTTGAAATTAAAATCACACTGATGACATCACATGACTTTCTTTTACCTGTTTTCTGAGGTACATCTACACATATGCATATATATATATATACATATATATATATATATATATATATATATATATGTGTGTGTGTGTATATGTAAATATATATACAAATGTATAGATAAATAGATAGATAGATAGAGATATATATATAGATAGAGATGCACAACTATCTATGTATAATACTATATCTCATATGTAAGGGTGGGCACTATGACAGTTGTGACAAATTGTGTCACAATATGCTATTCTGAGCATATCGTGGATATTGTTATTACTAAAAACTGCATGTTTTTGCATCATATTTAGCATAATTAGTCCTGTTTCACTGGATTTATTTAGCCATACTAAGTCATTTTTAAACGAGGCAACACATTTTATCTGTTCCAACTTATCAAATCTCAGAAAAGTCTAAATATTCTGAATTGTGATTGTGTATCATGAAGATGTTTTGAAGTGTCCAGATACTGTATGCAATGTATAATATATATGTATGCATCCATGTGCAGCAATAACTTCCTAAACCTAAACTTAATCTTAACCTTGGGAACTAAAAGGTTTTTTTTTCTTCCAGTTTTGAAAAACGAAGCACTGAGTTTTGGTAAACACTGTAAAGTCAGGAGCGTTTTGTTAGTTCTGTAGGTTTGAACTGGTTTTGACTGGATTGTGTTTATTGCTTGTATTGAGTTTCACTGTCTTGCCTTGATTTGTACTGTACTGTAAATGGGTGGGGACACTAAAGGTCCTCTGAGCTCCTGACTCATGGTTATTACTGTGTTACATAATAAAAGTAGGCCTCCTCTTGTCCTCAGCTGAAGGATCCGCGGTCGCTGCTCCGCAGAATGTTCATTTTCACTCTATGAATCTGAGAAACATGCTGCGCTGGGGCCCGGGAGGAGGCACCGTCCACGGCACCACCTACACCGTGGAGTATGCAATGTGAGTCTTCCAAAGACCAAACAGTGACATGATCAGTTTATGAACAATATAAAGATTATAGTTTTAGTGGTATTGGTAGATAACGAGCAGTATATCACTGACGTCGGAAGAATCTTAATTTTTGACATTTTTCAGTTTTTGACATAATTTGAAAGTACATGTTACCCTTTAGTTTGTGTACAAGTTTCATGATGAATTGATGAAAAGAAATGACTCAAACTGACTTGGAAAAAATTCTGGTTCCATTGACTTACATTAAAAGTAAAGTAGGTTTTTTCCTTCTCCTGTAAAGTTACCATTTTGGAGATGCGAGGTTTTGTTCCAACAGCAGCGATATGCATGATCACATTTGATCACAATGGTCTAAAAAAACCTGGAAGAAAATCTTTCAGTACTGTGCAAAAATCCCATCCTGTCAGCATCTGAGAAAAAAAAAGGAAAACATACAATTAACATACAAAGAATTTTAAACAACTAATTATATAATTAAAATATCTGAATTTTCAGTGTTTAGTATCGTATTTAATACCATACTAAATACTCACTTTCAGTTTCTGCAAAGAAATCTGTAACCACACGTCCAAAGTTCAGTCTCAGAAGTGGGTTTTGCATTTTTTGCTTCTCACAATGCAACTAATTCAATTAAAAATTCAGACTCATCTGTCCATAGAACCTAATTATGTATCACAATTAAAATAAAAATGTAATATATAAAATGGCAATGTCAAAAAGTTTGAATTTATTTTCCCGCTCAAACATGCAGGTTTGGGCTGAAAATGAAAATTCAAAATTCAATAATTCTGTTTACACTTGCCCTTTTGGTACACTGCTACTGATCTTTCTGCATTCTGTTGGCCCCGCCCAGATGAAAGGATTGTTAAATTTGATGACTGATGTGGCTTGATGGCTGTAGAGTGTGTTAAAGCTGTAGCACCTTCAATCCACTGTTAACTTAAATACACAAATACCTTAAATCCCCTCCTACCTTAAATCCACTGTTAATTTAAATACACTGCTTCCCTAAAATTCCACTAATATATTAAGTACATTGTTACTTTAAATTCACTGCTACTTTAAAATCGCTGCCACCTAAAATCTACTGCCACTTTACATCCACTGCTACCTTAAGTCCATGAATACCCTAATCTACCGATACCCTAAATCCACTGCTACCTGAAATCCAATGAGCACCTGTAACTGTGAAGCGGAGAGGCGCTGATCTTTCTGGCTTGGTGGAGTTTGATAATTCAGTTTCAAATGCATTGTTACTGAAACTACATTTGAAAATACATTTTAATTTAAATAAAGCTACTCATGAAACATCCAAATCTCTATGTAAATGAAATTTCAATAGTAGTGTACCAAATGGCAAATAGAATTACTGAAGCCCAAACTTGCATGTATGAGCAGGAAAATTCCCATTTTGCATGTTACATTTTCATTTAATTCTGATACTGATAAGCTTCCATACCTGATGGGTATTTTGACTGCAGATGAAATAAACAAAAAAGCTGGGTCTTTGACTTTTGCACAGTACTGTATATTTTTCACTTTCTGTCTATAATGTGTGGGTTTCTGACTCACTGGGTCTGACCTGTGTGCAGATACGGGGACGTTGAGGGGGACGGCGAGCAGGTGGTCTGGAGCCCAGCCGAGCAGTGCCGAAACATCACAGACACCGAATGCGACCTGACAGAGCAGACGTACGATATTAACGAGGATTATTACGCCAGAGTGAGAGCCAACCGGCCACATGCTCACTCACACTGGGTGGAGACCGAGAGCCGCTTCAGACCCCTGTCTGACAGTGAGTCCATCACAGAGAGGAGTTCTCCATATGGGGGTGGTATTAGATAGGTGGATGCATAAAGGAATGGATAGATGGATGGATAAATGGATGGATGGATAAATGAATAGATGGATAGATGGATAGTATACATTGATCTAAATAGTTGGATTGACAGACCTGGATAGATGGATAAATCGTTGTATGGTTAAATGATTGAGTAGTTGTATGAATGAATGAATAGATGGAATAAATAAATAGATGGCTGAATAAATAATGGAGGTGTGGGTGAATGGATGAAGGGATGGTTGAATGAATTAGATGGTTGGATTGATGGATGAATAGTTTTTTGGTTGAATGATTGAATAGATGAATGGAGAGATGGTGGAACAAATGGAGGCATATATGGCTGGATGGAGGATGGATGGATGTACGAGTAGTTGAGTGAGCAGATGGATGGATGGATGGATGAATAAATAAGTATTTGGGTGGACAGATAGAAATACAGTCAAATTAAAGAATGGATAGATAAATGGATGGATGAATTGCTGAGCAACTGGACGAATAAATAAATGAGGGGTTGAATGAACATATAGCTGTATGGATTGATTGCTGGTTGAATGAATAGATGGAGAAACGGTTGGATTAATAAATGGATGGAATAGTGAACAGTGGGTTGGTTGAATGATAAAATACATGTATGGATGAATGAACAAATGAAGGGATAGATGTATGGATGGATATTTGAATGGGTAGATGGATGGATGGATGGATGGATAGATGGATGATTGAATAGATGGTTGAGTAAACGAATGGATGAAGAGATGCTTGGGTATATGGATGAATGGATAGATGGGTTTAGATAGATAGATAGATTTGACCCATCCGTGCAGTGAAACACCACATACACACTAGTGAACACACACACTAGGGGGCAGCGAGCACACTTGCCCCCTAACCTTCAGCCCACGACGGCCCCCATAGCTTGTATAGATAGACGAACGGATAGATGGATGGATGGATAAATAGCCGAGTAAGTAGACGGATGGATGAATTGTTGAGCCGCTGGATAAATCAATAAATGAACAGTTGATTGAATAAATAGATGTATGGATGAAAGGCTGGTGAAATGAATAGATGGAGAGATGGTTGGACTGAAGAATTAATGGGTAGATGGATGAACAGTGGGTCGGTTGAATGATTGAATGGACATAAATGGACGAATGTTTGAACAAATGAAGGGATCGATGTATGGATAAATATTTGAATCAGTAGGTGGCTGGACGGTTGAACAGGTGGCTAAACAGACAGATGAGTAGGTGTTTATGTAGATGGGAGAATGGATTAATGGATGGATGAAAACAGTGAATGAGAGATGAGATGAGTTTCTCTAAAAGCCCAGTAATTAGCGCTCTCTGATAGACATTCTCAGCACCGTGAAGATTTGTGGGACGTTGAAACAGCTGATTTATGTATTAGTTCTGTTCTTAGTGGACATATGATACGTCAGTGAGGTCAGTGAGGTCAGCGAGGCTTTCGTAGCCACTTAAGCAGCAGTTTAAATGAAAAATCTCAGCTCCTAAATTTCATTTGGCTATAAATCGGTGTGAAAAAGAAAGCAGGACAATCGTAATTTGTCATTTTGTTAAACATTCATATTTGCACAGATTTGCTTTTTTGGCTGTTTCCTTGTTTGCTAGGCGCTTATATGACTTTTCATCACTTACAGTAATTGTAGATCTTTTCGTAAGCTTAATGATGCGAACCGACTGCAATAACAGCACTAATAAAACCCAGTCACTATCTCTGGACTTTCATCCTCAGGAGGAGATTTACAGCAGCTAATCTGAAGTTTATAATCAATAAATTAACCACCGCAGAGTAACCAAAGCATGTTTGAACCATGTAGAATAATCAGAGTTGTTTTGTTTTTTCCTTCTTTTCTAAGCTAAATGATACTACAACACCGTCAAAAGTTTACCTAAAGACCTGATCTAAAGACTTCCAAGATAAATGCTGATACTTACACAGTATAAACCCACTTCATTTAAAAAAGACCACCCTAAATTCCCAGTCGAAATTGAGTTACGGAATAACTGAAGTTTGGGAGGAGGAACATGCCTGAAACCACTCGTCCCTCCAATCTAACGCCCTCAAATTCTTATTCTCACCTTCTGTTGCCCATGAAGTTCTCACAATCCCCACTGCCACACCATCTCCTCCCTGTTCCCCAGTCCTATGACAGTCCTACCATGTTTGCAAGGGGGGCTCCAGCCTTCTTGCAACAGGAAGAAGCCACCCAGAGCTCCCCACCCTTAATTAGTCTTCCCTCACACTACCTCCACCATGTTGAAGGCAAGGTCCGAACTAGCAAAATGACCATTATGTACAACTTATTTTTCATCATTAGGAAAAAGTGCAGGAAACTAAATTATTAAATTAAAAATATATCATTTCAGTTTTTCAGTATTTGTCGTGTCCACTGTTTGCCATTATCACTGCTTTTATTCTTCTCAGGAGACCCTTCAGTTTCTCAAAGAAATCTGCAGAAAACATTTAGTGTTTTCTGAAGTAAATGATGTTGAGTACTGTGTGTTAGTATGTATGAATTTATCTCCAAAACCCTCAAAATTAAAATTATATTTCCCGGCCAGGAAGTTTAGAGAGATGAATTCCTCTTTATCTCCTTCTTATTTCACCATTAATTCCTTGTTAATGCATTTGAGCAGGTGTGTTGTTGGTAGGCGAGGTCTGAATAGTACTGTTTGGCAGAAGCCCAGTATTTCTGATTAGAGTGCTGTTACAGAGTATTGATGACTTTCTTATGACTGGGCGTCCAGACGTTGGCTGGTGCTGTACGTTGATGAGCATTTTCCGATTTTTACAAGAACCATGTACAATGGGTTCTCCATCATGAAGAAGAGCCATTTAACCAGCGGTGCCCAATCCTGGTCCTGGGGATTTAGCACCCTGCAGAGTTTAGCTCCACCGCTAATCCACCTGGCTATGCATATACGCTTCTGAAGGCTTTCACGGACCAGTTGTGTTGGATCTGAACTCTCCAGGGTGGTAGATCTCCAGGACCACCTCTGCATTTAATGATTCAATGTCTTTACTAAAGAACCTTTGAAGAACCCACTTTGTTAAACGAGCGTACTTCTGTTCCACTGTCTCCAACAGCGATCTTCGGGCCTCCAAACGTGAAGGTGACTCTGGTGGACAACTACATGCACGTAAAGCTGAAGGGTCCGTTCAGGTGGAAGAGCAGCAGGATGAAGAGAGGGTACTCTGTCTGGAAGATCTTCCCCCACATGGTCTACAATATCTCCGTTTACAACAACAGGAGCAAACACATGGTGGGTGTTCACTCCGTTTTCAGGGAAACGATGAAACATGATCCATGATATCTGCCTCTGTCGTGCTTTCTCACAAAGACAGCCAGCACTTATCATCTCTCTCTGAGTACAGCAGCTGATCTAGAACCAGTTTTTGTGACACTTTCTAGGTTGAAACATGGGAAGAACCTAATCCCGGGTTTGAGGTCATGTGAAAACAAATCTGAGCACAGCCACAATAAAGATGGTATTCAGTGTCGGGGGAGAGTTCAGGTGCTTTAGAGCGTGACTGACAATAAAAATAACAATATTATGTTATTATGTGCTATTATTATATGTTATTATATTGAAAGTGTAGTCTTTACAAAGGCTTAATAAACGTGCTATTCAAGTTTGTAGTTCCGCACTTAACTGTAATCAGTTTATTACATGTAAATGTCTGAAAGTGCTCCACATCTTACATTTCTAGTCTGTGTATATATACATATAGAGATAAAACATACTGTTTGGGTGGTGGATTATTCTCAGCACTGCACTAACACTGACGTAGTGGTGGTGTGTGTTGTGCTGGTGCGAGTGGATCAGACACAGCAGTGCTGCTGGAGTTTTTTAAACACCTCAGTGTCACTGCTGGACTGAGAATAGTCCACCAACCAAAAATATCCAGCCAACAGCGTCCTGTGGGCAGCGTCCTGTGACCACTGATGAAGGACTAGAGGATGACCGACACAAACTGTGCAGCAGCAGATGAGCTATCGTCTCTGACTTTACATCTACAAGGTGGACCGACAAGGTAGGAGTGTCTAATAGAGTGGACAGTGAGTGGACACAGCGTTTAAAAACTCCAGCAGCACTGCTGTGTCTGATCCACTCGTACCAGCACAACACACACGAACACACCACCACCACGTCATTGTTACTGCAGTGCTGAGAATGATCCACCACCCAAATAGTACCTGCTCTGTGAGGGTCCATGAGGGTCCTGACCACTGAAGAACAGGGTAAAAGGGGGCTAACAAAGTATCAGAGAAACAGATGGACTACAGTCTGTAACTGTAGAACTACAAAGTGCACCTATATAGTAAGTGGAGCTGATAAAATGGACAATGAGTGTAGAAACAAGGAGGTGGTCATAATGTTATGCCTGATCGGTGTATATATGTATGTATATATATATATTTTAAGTTCAGTAACCTTATCCAGTCTCTTACTGTTACACTCACACCTTCTTCTTTCTATTTGGATGTTTTACCAGCACCACTTCCTCCTGCAAAACGACTCGCTGAGACTGGGGCCTCTGGAGTATGAATCAGTGCAGTGTGTGAAGGCCGAGTCGCTCTCGCTTTCTCTCCCTCTGACCAGCATCCCATCTGACTGGAGCTGCATCATGCTTCCGCCAGGTAATGTGAGAAAAACAGCCTGGGCACTTTCACAGCCACTGAAGCTCGGTCCTCTTTCGGGTCTCTGAGCTCTAGCTTTATACCCCAAGGTTTAGGCAGCAGATTGCTATGCTGACTGACCTGCTGCTTCATATCTCTGCTCTCTCTTTACTGTGCTTTAATCTGTGCTTTGTTCTAATGTTGGTTTCTAATAGAACCACATGACAAAGATACAATGTCACAATACTTTAAGAACCTTTTGAATCACTATATTTATTATTTCTGACATCTTATCTGTTGAAACAGACAAAAAAAGAACCAGAAGTGCCACTTTAAAAAAAATACTATCAAAAACTATTTTTACAATGATTTGGATTCAACGTTTCACATCCTGTGCTGCAATAATTCCAATGAAACAGCACTAATTATGCTCTTAATAATGCATATAATTATGCATTAAGTACTGATAATATCCATGACATACTTAAAGAAGCATATTGGAACATATTTGTGAAGTAATTTATCACGGTAGCGATAAATATCGTCATTTAGCCCAGCTCTACACTTAAATCTGATGGTTCTCCAAGGGTTCTTTAGTAAAGAAAATGGTTCTATATAGAACCATGAACACTCAAAGAACCCTTTGCATGATTAAAAGGTTCTTTGCATCGTGAAGGGGTTCTCCAGATCGATGAAGAATGTGCTCTATATTGAATTTCTTTGAAAAGTGTTCTGTTATTGTTACATTGCCGAGCTTGTAATAATAGAGGAACCGTTTTTGGTGCTATATAGAACCCTTATCAAAAAGGTTCTGTACAGAACCATTTTTAAGTGTGTAGTTTCTAATATCCGTTTGACTGTGTATCTGTTTTAATTGTTTATTTATGCTTTTTAAAGGTTTTCCACTTTGTTTCTTTAGCTTAGCTTCTTTAACCTTAGCAATGGCTAATGTTGCTAACAAACACCAGACGTCAATAGTCACCCAAATCTTTTCCGGAAATACGTGCACAAAACTTCTCTCAACCTTCTCGAACCACGTCCAGACTTGTCAGTGTGGTTTAGAACACAGTGAGACTTACTGTGGACTATAAATGAACAAAGCTTCACAGTGTAGCTGAACTCAGCGGGCAGCCGCTTTAGACAACAGGTGCTGTGCTGAATTTTCACTCCTTGCATAATCTGACTTCTCTTCAGGTTCATACCCACACATAGACGTATGGGTTCTAGATTATGTTTGTGATTTGAAACATCAATATTAACCCTTTTGTTGCCATGTGGAGGCTAAAGCAGAGAGCTAATAGCAGGTTTCACAGTGATCCGGCTGTGTGTTTGTGCTGTATTTCTGGGTTGTGTGATGTGAGGTTTCTCTCACTAGTGATGGCAGGTTCTGCTGAGTGTTCTGATGTGTGAATCATGGCGATATTTTTAACCCTTTGTTTATAATATGAAGGCTAAAAGCAGAGATATAACAGTAGCGAGTGGGTTGTGGGTGATTTTGGAGCTCTGGATGGTGATTCAGAGTCTGATGAGTGATCTGATGTATGAATCATGTCACTGTTTTAACCAAAAAACAGCAATAATATCAGGATTTTGAGTGATTTTCTGAGCCGAAATACTCATTGATGCTGACGTCATGGCTTGATGATGTCATGCTAGCTAGTTAGGGCCGGGTGTATCATGTCTGTAGCTTAAACTGTTCTGAAGTTATGAAGGCTAGAAGTGTCCTACATGTTTCTAAGGGTTCTAAGGGTTAACAGTCATTAATAAGAAGAAGCAACAGAAATAGTGAATATAGTCTATAGGTGTTCATAAGCCTCCATGAAGTGGGGACTCAGAATTCGGCACAACTGTTGTTGATAATGGCTGCGTTCAGCTTCAAGAAGAAGTTTTGCTCATTTTTATAGTTTACAGAGTCAAATTGTATCCTTAACCACAATAGACAATTCTATGTGAGCTTAAGGAACGCCTAGATGCACTTTAACTGGGTTGAGAGGCATTTTCAGAAGTATTCACGGAAAAGATTTGGGTGACTATTGACGTCTAGTGTTTGTTAGCGACATTAGCACAAACATAGTTACAGCACTAACTTAACGAAGCAAAAATTGGACAACTAACATGCCTTGACTGATCAACTCCTTCTGAGTTAAGTGGGAAATTGTGTACATTTTTTTCACCAAACTATTCGTTTAGCGTCAAACCACAGAGATTACAGTTGCAAATTAGCCAGTTGTTTATGGTACGTCTGCTTTCATGCGCATTGTCCGTGTAAGACTTAAAAAACAGTGCCTGCAGTAGAATAAAGCAGGTTTGACGGAGGACAAAAGCACTTGCTCTGCTGCTAACTGAAACGGAAGTACAGGATAAGGATCAAGGCCACGTTTGGCCTGTATATTTAAACCTGCCATTCCCGGTGCCTGGAATTTCATCTGTCACAGTGTTTTGTCTTTGTGTTATTGCACTACTGTGAAGTGACTGGACTGGTTTGGGTGCAAAGGACTCCTAAAGCTGCACCTCATTCCTCCATGAATCATTAAACAGGCTTATCACAGGGGCTTTCCCCGACCAGTGGACGAGCTGTGCTTCCTTCTGAAAAAAATTCCCCCTTCCAAGGGCCTCCTTTCTCTCTCTGTGCTTCTCGCTCTTATTTCAAAGAGGGCAATGACCTCACTGAATGCATGTCGAAGAAAGGAAAGTTCTTAAAGTTACGCGCCTACTCTCGAAGGGTAATTTTTGATAATACTGATCTATGAAATAAGACCTGTGGAATTCTACAAAGACCAATAAATGGTTAAACCAATCCAAACTGTCTTCTATTTCACATTCTTCTAAGTAGACCCCTTTAACTTGATTCAGTTTCACATATTCTTGGCATTCTGTCCAGCAAGTTCACGAGGAGCCCACTTACAATGCATTTCGAACAGGCTTGAAGAAGATACATATTATTGTTGTTGGAACGAAACCTCGTATCTCCAAAATGACAATTTTACAGGAGAAGGAAAAAACCTACTTTACTTTTAATGTAAGTCAGTGGAACCAGACTTTTTTCCAAGTCATTTTGGGCCGTTTCTATTGGTGCATTCATCATGAAATTTACATACAAAAAACAGGCATTTTCAGATTATGTCAAAAACTGAAAAACTGAAAAAAAAATGGAGATACGAGGTTTTCTTCCTACAGGACAATATGCTGCGACTTCGTTAGTCGAATTTAAAAAGCATTTTTTAAAAAGTTTAAAATGTGTTTTTTTTTGGAAATAAATTCATAGATTTGCGTAAACTTTACTTGTTTAGACGGGTACCATGCCAGTAACAGCCCCAAAGGCGAGTATTAAGGTACATATTCCAAGCAGCTACTGGGAGCCAGTGGAGTAAGATGCAGTTCCTGTAACTTGGGTACTAAACTGGGCTGGTTGAAGGTCAGTCAGGCTGCTGCAGTTTGAAGCATTTGCACAGCCAACAGGGAGTTGCGCTAGTCAAGCCATGAGTTGATCAGCATGCTCCATAAAGTAATCAGACCATGACAATATGGGCTGTCAAGGTCAGCTGGTTGTCAGTCATTACCTTGAGTGGACTTTACAAATGCCACTGATGTGGATATAATGGTTTGCAAGGTCATCTTGGATGACAAGAAGCTTCCATCTAAGAGTAACGGCAGTAAAAGGCCGAGTCGAGATGCCATTCATCCGTCCAAACTTCAGTATCTGTGAGGAAGTCAGAGATTTTTGTTGAAACTGAGGCATCGTCTCGACGTGAGATGCCGAGACGTCTTGAGGAGCAGAAACGTGTAGCTGGGTGTGGTCTGAATAGCAATCAAAGGAGAAGCTGTGTGGGTGGATGATTGGTCGTAGAGAGGTCATGTATGAGAAGAATATTAGGGGGCCAAGCACAGATCCCTGGGGTACACCACTTGTTACTTGATTTGACTTGGACACCTCTCTCAATGCCTTGCACGTCACCTAGAGAGACAGAGATCAAACGATTTGAGTGTCATCCCTGTACAGTAGGATCAGATGGTTCAGTTCAGAATATTTACACAAGGTATTTACAGAAACGAAAGCAGACGACTGAGTTTCAGTATGTGTCCTAAATGAAAAAGTAAACATAACCGCTGGCTGATTACAGTATTTCTCTCTCTCTTCTGCTCCTCACTGTACCAGCTGTGTTTTATTGTTCTTTTTTCCCTTTTCCAGACCCGTTTACAGCTCAGATGCTGGTGCTGATATTGGGAGGTGTTGTTCCCAGTGCCATTTGTCTGTTTGTGCTGGCTGCAGTCGGAGGCTTCGCTTATTACTACATCTGCGGTCACAAGCAGAGGCTTCCCATGAGCACGGTGAGCCACAATAAGGGAACCACTCAGGGAATTTAAACATGAACATGTCTGTTAGAGCTACGTCTTAAAAGGCGCTTGCCAGAAAGTCAATCTAGGAGTAGTTTTTGTCTTCATATTCTAATAAGTGGCAGTACTTGCTTACTGCTCGGTGACTTCTGGCAAATATGGGCTATTGTGGCTAATCTGCCTAGGTTACCAGGTGAAATCTTTAAGCAGAACATGTTTCAAGAATGCTGCCCTCCTGCATAGTTTAGTCCCACATTACTGTAGAATTGATATGCTACTGAAAACTTTGTTTGGGCAGATGTGTTAGATGATGACAGCTGCTTCTTCTGGTAGGCAGTTTCCATCATTTCTCAATTTCTTTGCTGCAGTCGCTTCCGAGAACTGCTCTCATGGCCCAATCCCATTTCTCATTTTACCCCTACCCCTTGTTTTCGAGTGTCACCTTGCCCCTTGGAACCAAGTTACAGGGGGGAGCGGTTGAAATCTTCCCTACAGAATGGGACCCTCAAATAAAAAGAGCATCACTTCATTAACAGCTACCAGCGCTGCTCTGTAGGCGACCCTGCCAGTCTGCAGTGACAGCAGAGGAGGGTAAAGTTCAGCTCCTCACTGCTGGGCTTTAGTTACATTTAGGGAATCATATGACTTCAAAGAGGGGGGCAATTATTTATTATCACCCACCCCTAATTCTTCAGTGATATGAAGCTGAAGTCAGATATTCACCAGCTTCTTGTTCAAATTTTCCCGTTCCACCTTAAATAGTGTAGCGATTACATTCTGGCGCTTCAGGTGTCAGAACTGCTGGACTATTTAAGGTGGAATGGGAAAATTAGCTAGCTAGCTACCGAGAGCTAGGGGCGAAGGGTGAAATGGGATTGGGCCTATGTTTTGATCAGACACCCAACACAAAGTACTGATTATTTTTCTTGTGATGGCAGGATTTGGTTCACGTCGACGAGAAACAAAAGTTGTTCCAGCCAGACAAACCTGTAACCATCATCAACCTGAACCTGATCTCCACCAACCTGAGCACGCAGGAGTCCAAACTGAGGCCTTGGGGTCCTCGTCACCACTTCGTCAGCGGGAACGAGCACCTGCAGCCCGTCCAGGCCCTGCCGGCTAGAAGAGAAGGGGAACCTGAGGATCCCCCTCCAGGAGGAGAGATTGTACAGTCCTATGCTGCGCAGGATGTCCAACATCAAGCTGAATTCAACAGTGCCTCTGATGTTGCTTCAGATCTGGGGTCCAGTAATGAATTTCTGAGTGACGACTATGGGCTGGTGCTCCGCGAGCAGGACCCCCAGCTGGACATGAGTGGCTTGGCGGTGCCGGACATGCTTAACCCAAAGGTGGAGGAGCCCCCGGAGTGTAAGGTCGACCTGTACATGGCGCAGAGCAGAGAGAGAGACTCAGGAGAGAAAAGTTATGAGGAGGAGGCGGAGCAGGAGGAGAAGGAAGAGGGAACATTTCTGGACTGGGACCCACGGACTGGGGTGCTGAAGATCCCTCTGCTCTGCCAGTTGGGCTCAGAAGTTCCCACAGCTACAGAGAAGGAGACGGAACCAAAGACAAGAGTGGACATAGAGTTGCTCCAGCGCAGGCCCATCCTAACCAGTGTGGTGGTCAGACAGTGTTCAGAGGAGAGTGGAGAGGAGGACGACTTCTCTAAAATGGAGAAACACTGGGGGCTGCAGATACAGAGCAGTCCTGAATAAACGTTTGCATGGAGGAGGAAGACGCTACACCTCTATGTTGCTGCCAGCACTGAGTATCGGCCGATACTGATACCGATCCAGTACTTTTTATGTGAAAATGTTTTTCCTGAAAACCTGAGTTGGTGCTCAGTCAGAGGACAGACATCAGTTGTCTTAGACCAGAGGTCTTCAAACCGTCTGAGAGGGCCGGAATGACTGGTTTGGTCACTTTAACTCTCTAAGACAGAGATTATCTTAACTGTCAGTAAAAGTGCTCAAACTGATATTCACTCTGCTTATCACTGTGATCTGTGTGCTACGATGCTTTTGTGAACTTCTCATAAATATTACGTCAAAAGCAAAACCTGCGTGAACTAAAAATGTTCATTCAGTCAGTTTTTCGTTTAAAGAGGCTGATTTTGAGCTCGTTTAAAAGTTTTACATGAGATGAACTGAAGGCACAGTCAGTGAAGGGGTTTGACAGAGTCCGTGGTGGAGGGTTCGTGAAACCCATGCTCTGATTTTTCCATCATACTGTGAATGTAGGCTATGGAAATTGTACAGTATTTTTAAATTTGAAATCTAACTTTTCTAATTTTCTGTTATGACACTCAAAAAAATATTCTGCATTTATTTTAGGTCAATTTTTTTATTGTTTTTCTGAAAGATGACTGTAATTGTGGTTATGTTTGTGCTGTCATGTATAACAATGAAGGTTTGTAATTTATATCTCTGTATTGCAATATACAATCTTACAATGTGAAAGCTCAAGTTCATAGTGCTGCAGGATATTATACGGAAATGGTTAAAAGCTCTTTGTTTCTGGTTTCCTAAATGAAGGACATATATGAAGGATTAATATGGTGTATTGTGTATATATACATATACTGTGTATGTATATATAAATATATATATATATATATATATATATATATATATATATATATATATATATATATATATATATATATATATGTATGAAAACCTCATCTCTATTTGTGTCATTTTTCTGTTTTTGTCATAGTTTAAAAATTATGTGTAAATTTCATGATAAATACACTTTAAGAACTGACTAGGTTTTTTCCTTCTCCTGTAAAGTGACCATTTTGGAGATATGAGGTTTTCTTCTAACAACAGCGATAGATATATACATATATATATATATATATATATATATATATATATATATATATATATATATATATATTGCGATATGTGCTGTGTGTTTGTATATATATATATATATATATGTATGTATGTATTTACATTGCCCTTTACATTGCGTGCAAATTTCATGATGAATGGACCAAAAAAAACAGCCCAAAATGACTTGGACAAATAGTCTGTTTCCATTGACTTACATTAAAAGTAAAGTATGTTTTTTCCTTCTCCTGTAAAGTTGTTATTTTGGAGATACGACGTTTTGTTCCGACAGCAGCAATATACAAATATGCATACATATATATATATATGGTACAGTTTTTCAAAATGTAAAATTTATTTTTCAGGTTTTTCATGACTGTCTCTTTGTTGGAATTGTAACAGAGATTCTCAGCAGAATAAACTCACAGACCAAAGACTAAATCCTACCTATAGCCTTCATATTTTCCTGTGGTACTGGTGGTTGAAAAAACAAACTATAGAAAAGAATGAAGATAACATATAAAAATGCAAATTACTGTTTTATTATCATGTATTTAAAAAAGAAACAGTCAGAAATGCAGCAGAAAAGCACATCTCGTTTCAACAGTTGTTTTGTCCCTGTTGTCTATCAGTCTCCAACAGTTGTTGGTAGATCCCCTGTCAGCATTCGGGGTTCTTGAAAACTGCTTATAACATCTGTTTGGTAGGTTGGTCTGGCCTGGATTAACTGCCAGTGGTTTAAAATGTTCTCCATTTGTAGATGATCTCTGAGAAAACAGAGTGATTGGCTACAAACAGCACAGAACTGTACATCTACAAACTGCAACTACAAGGAAGATGTGCCTGATAAAATGGTCAGTGAGAGAAATCTGGCTCCCTCTTCTGGTTGCTTATAGAACTCCTGTATACAACAGCTGCCCTTTGTTTACTCCTCCACGCCAAATATTCAATGCAATGTGTTGTCAAGAGTGCCTAGGCTGCTCAGATGGATTACTAGAATGTCTCAAGCCCTAGCTGTCCTTTACTCTGATATCTCTACACCAGTGGTCAGCAACCCTGCTCCTGGAGATCTACCTTCCTGCAGAGTCCATGTCCAACCCTAATTGACCCTTCCTGATCCATCTGATTGTTGCCTTCACAAGCCCTTGACTAACTGAATGAGGCGTGTTAGATTTGGTAGGTTAGTTGGTGGTGAAACCTGCATGAGAGTTGGTGACCACTCATCCTACCTGGCTTAAAAAGGGTTGACCTGCTGATGAGGTTTGGGGTCATTGATATTTCAATGCTGAATAAAATCCTCTAGCTGGATTCAATGGTGAACATGTAGGGAGGTGTAAAACAGAATCTTGGATTGTTCTGGAAACTTCAGCAGGTTCACCAAAGTGACACTGGTCACACACTGACCGGCAGGAACATCTCTTTTTTTTTGGACAAGGTCTTCCTCCAACTGTTCCTTCTTTTCTTCCTCCAGCGCTCCATTTTACAGCAGTTAGCAATGGAAGCCTCCATAGTTGCTGCCGTTATTCATGTGGCTTGTTTGCTTGGAAGATCATTGGTTGGTAAGTGAAACCAGTTCATACAGAATATTAATGTGTAGCTTTCCTGCATAAAGGAAAAGCTGTAATGTGAAATGTGTTCAGAGGTGTAAGTAGCGAGTTACATTTACTCTCGTTACTGGAATTGAGTACAAAAGTACCTGTAACGGTACTTTTTTGAGTAGAATTAAATCATAGTGCTTTTACTCTTACTTGAGTTCATTTTTAATGAAATACTTTTACTTCGCTACTTTAATTTTCATAACGTTACAGAGTGAAAATATATGATGAGCGAATCAGCTCAGAAACCAATACGAACGAAGCGCGGTAAATTTAAAAGATTCATCAATCAAAAAACAGCAGCTCCAGCTGGAAAAACACTACAGAGATGTCCAGTTTAGTGGAGAAGGACAGAGGAGAACTGGACCAGCACACACGAGGAGCAGACCATCCAAACGGTCATCTGTGTTCATTTAACATTAACTAAAGAAAACTGCGTCATTATCAGCGGCCGAACACGAACCTGCTGAGATCCGCTCTCACAGCTCGACTCGACTGAGGCAGCGCTAACCGAGCTAGCTGAGCTGAGCAGGTACCGTGTTCACGGGTTTCTTCTGTCTTTTATAATGATTCTGTTTATTAAACCAAAAATCTGCTGCGTATATTTTATTACAGTGTCTGTCAGATACTTTAGTTAACAGGTGTCGCCCACAGTTTACCCCTATATACAGCCTCGTTTAGCTGCTGTTTTGGAAATAAACGGTCATGAGCGGCTGAGATAGAAATCTAGTTTAATACCAGTTCTTCATCAGCTCTGGACACTGGCTGTGTTTACATGCAAAGATTTTTGCCAATCCGATCGAATACATTCAGATTACAGATTAAGACTGAGTGTTTATTCACTCTACTCAACAACCTGATGGAAAATCTTCGTTTACATGCTCACTACAAGTAATCCGATGCAAAATGACACACATGCGTGAAGTACCACTTAGAGTAAACGTTACTAGGACAGCAAGCCTCACGTGAGGTCCAGTCAGAGTGAGATGAGCAGCAGTGAGCAGCGCTTGTGTTTTTAATTGCTTTAAAATGATGTCAGACTCAGGAAAACGTCCTTCACATGTCCTTATTAAAGAAGGCCGAGAGGAAGACGTCGTGTTCTGAGACACATAAGCTGGACGTCCGTCCCACCGCCGTCTTTTAAAGATCAGAGCATAAACTTCGTCTCCTCTGCAGACCAGTTTCTGCTCCGCCATGTTGAACGGTATAAACTCTCACTATGACGCGACGAACATGATCAGAACGGACTTAAACTTTCCGATAGGGAATGTAATCAGATACAGGCGTTTACACGGATATTATTCTTCTATTTAGCAGATTATTTACAGGATTACCCACCTCGATCAATCAGATAGAGACTGTATTCCGAATGGCCTCAATTGGACTAGACTATTCCGATTGAGGTGTTTACATGGACGTATTCTATTCTGATTGAGCTATTAGTCGGGTTATTAACGGATTATGAGGCTGCATGTAAACGCGGCTAGTGATTCTGTCGTGCTGTCGACTGGCCTGATCTGATCCTTCCCCTCCTCCCACCCTCTCTCTCTCTCTCTTCCTCTCTCTCTCTGTCTCTCTCTATCTGTCTCTCTCGACCCAGTCACTCTAGCTCTCTCATCCTCTCTCTCTTTCTGTCTCTCTTCCTTCCTCTCTGTCAGTCTCTCTGCCTTGGTGTTTGTCTTTAACTGTGAGAGGCTGTGTAGCTGTGAAATTCATTAATAATGTCTGGTTCTGTATGAAGTGATCAGCGTGATTAGTGAAGTATTACAGTAAAATCAAAGCTGGGTAAGTTGCTGATGTTGCTGCTGATTTTAATGGTGTAAATGTTCTGAATAGATAGTTTGGATGGCAGCATATGTTGCCAAAACATATATACATCATTCAGCATTAAATAAAGGCAAACACAGTATAAAATAAGTTCATCAGTTTGGGTCAAGTAACCTCACGGTTCCTACAACCCTAAACCCAGCGTAGAGAGGCTGAGTGAATGTGGTGTGGACTGTGTGTAGGAGGGTCATTGTGTCAGAGACGCTGTAGAAGGACAGAGTTCCTGCACTGTGATCCACATACACTCCTATTCTGGAGGATGATGGAGCTGAGAGCTCAGTCTTAATGCTGTTGTGCCAGAAAGAGAGAGCAGAAGAACACAACAGACTCCAGGACTGATCGTTGAATCCAAACACACATTCATTACCATTTCCTTTCCTGCTGATCCCTTTATATGACACTGATATGCCCACCCACTCCCCAAGGCTCCACTCGACCTCCCAGTAACAGCGTCCACTCACACTCTCCTTACACAACACCTGAGTCCAGTACTGAAATCTCTCTGGGTGGTCAGAGAGACTCTGCTCTCCTCCTCTGTACTTCACCACTCTGTTCTGCTCAGACAGGCTGAGTCTATGATGTACAGTGTTGGGATCCAGAGTCAGTCGACAGAAATCTAAAATAAAGAAAAACAAAGGTTTTTATTTGCATAATATATTCAAGGGTAAGAGAACAATTTGTTGGTTTTATATATATATATAATATATATATATATATATATATATATATATATATATATATATATGTATATATATAATATATATATATACATATATACTATATATATATATATATATAGGAAAAATGCTGTGACCATATTCAACCTTCAAACGTTGGTTTATATATAACTATCTAAAGATTCCTTTGTTGTCAGTGATGGGAAATTGGGAAACATCTGATTCTATCATGTTGTTTAAAGTGAATTCTGTTTCAGAAGGAAACAGTGTGCACAGTCAGAACAGCAAGATTTAGCAAAGCTTAAAAAAAGAGGAAATTAAAAGACAGAAATGGGTATTTTTAAGTGTTGTACATACACTGTAGAAAATCTTCTCTGGATTTTGGCTCTGAGGATAAAATCTTCTGAACCGCTGCAGCTGTGGAGACACACAAACACACTGATTTACTTAAGATACTAGTTTTATCAAATTCAGCATGACTGTGTCAATCTGGCCAGAATATCAGCCAATTTGGCACTAAGTGACACAATAGGCAGTGCTCTGCGGAGTTTATTATGATTTGTAAGCCTTCAGTTTGATATCAGTGCCTCAGTTTTTGAATTTGAAGCTCCAGTTTGTGTTAAAAGATGTAACTGGGGATGTTTAAAAGTACATCTGTCCCTTAAAGTATGTCGTATTCTACCCATCCAAGGCCAAGAACAAATGTAAAAAATGTCAAAGCAAGCGTCTAACTTTACTTCAGTGTATGTGTGTGTGTGTGTGTGTGTGTGTGTGTGTGTTGTTCATACACTGTAGAAAATCTTCTCTGGTTTTTGGCTCTGAGGATAAGATGGTCTGAACTGCTGCAGCTGTGGAGACACACAAACACACTGATTTAACAGAATGAATGAAGGAGATTAAAATGATGTTTAAAGTGAGATAAAATGTCATTTGCAGCAGAAGCTCCTCTTACCATGTGGAGAGACTTTACTGAACTCCTCCTTGTAGAATTCCTCTAGTCTCTCTTTCAGATCAGAGAGAGATTTCCTCACTCCATCAAATGAGGGATGTTGATGGACAGTGATGCTGGAGGAGTCCTCACATCCAGAAGAGACACTCAGAGACTGGAAACTCTACAGAGAGAAAAAAGAACAGAGAGAGTTAAAGGTGGAATGAACTATGTCAAATTAGGCAAAAGACACTGGCGACTATGGTGTACTATAAAAATGGACCAAAAACAGTAGTAGCAGTCATGTTGTCCATACTTCTGTCCATTTAATATACAACAGTATGTCATACAGTGTTAGAAACCACATATGCAGTACTATCTGACGTTACTTAACAATTCAACACGGTTTAAGGCAAATGTGAGGATTTAGGCATGCAGTTAGCACCATGCTAATAGGCTATCATAAGCTTCCATAACTTGTTAGGTACAGTAAACACTTAACAAAGATGGTTCATGTCAAGCGTTTAATAACAGAAGAACCGTTTTTGGTGTTATATAGAACAATATAGAGCCATATACAACACATTCTTCATCAATCTGAAGAACTATTTCACCATGTTAAGAACCATTTAAGCATTTCAGAACTCATGGTTCTACATAGAACCACTGCCTTTACTAAGGAACACTTGAAGAACCATCTTTTTTAAGTGTGTAGGTCAAGTGCAAAACCTAAGTATCCAAATATGTCTTAGTTGATTGACTACAACTTTAGTATCTGCTGAACAATTCCTGCTGTGAACTTTTGGTTTTGGCTGTGTTCAAAGTGGCACTTTAGAGCCTCTCTGAGGAGCAGGTTCCTCTGTAGGTGAGTGATGGTTACCTGGAGGAAGTGGATGTGATCCTCTGTGACTGAAAGCTGCTCCAGCTCAGTGTTTCTCCTCTTTAGATCATCAATCTCCTGCTGCAGGTTCTCCAGGAGTTCTCCAGTTTGTCTCAGCTGGTTCTTCTCCTGAGTTCTGATCAGCTTTGTTACCTCAGAGCGCTTTTTCTCAATGGAGCAGATCAGCTCAGTAAAGATCCTCTCACTGTCCTCCACTGCTGCCTGTGCAGAGCGCTGTTAGGACACAGACACACAAGATGGAGCTCCATTTGAACACCAGCTATCATTCACTCTCTCACTGGGACTCTAGATCAGTGTTTTCCAGTCCAGTCCTCTGGAACCTCAGCCACATTTTCAGTCTATCCCAACTCCCAGTTCAACAATAACAAGTACTTTTTTATTGAGTGGTTCAACAACTGGGACAGAGCAAAAATGTGGACCATCTAGGGGTCTTCAAGGACTCCACCGGAAAAATGAATGTCCATGCTGTAGCAGTGAGGATCTACGTCTGTATATCTAACTTTATTAACTGATAGTCCCACTTTTCACCCAATAACGTAGCCAAAATCCTCCTACCTTTTCAGGAAGAGGCCATTTGACTAACATGCAAAATGACCAGTCACAGCCTACGGTTCTGCTGCGGCATGTAGGGGGCAGTTGTGCAAATCATAGGCATATATCTTGCTCTGAAAGGCTAATTTTTCATCACAATGTCCAGTGAGGGCAGCTGTTCACTACTTCTGACCAGAATTAAGCTGGAAAACAAACTTTGTTTCCCGTTTCGAATGCTAAAAACACTAATCACAGATGAACAATCAAAATGCATGTTGAAAGAATCCTGATAGTTGAGGATAGATAGATAGATAGATAGATAGATAGATAGATAGATAGATAGATAGATAGATAGATAGATTTGATGCCAAAAATACGTTCCAAAAAAGTTGGGACTCGGGCAACAAAACGCTGGTAAAGTTGTGTAATGCTAAAAAAACACCTGGTGGTTAACTGCAAACAGGTCAGTAACGTGATTGGGTATAAAGAGCATCCCAGAGAGGCTGAGTCTTTCAGAAGTAAAGGTGAGGAGGGTTCACCACTCTGTGAAAGACTGCACGATCAAATAGTGCAACAATTCAAGAATAACATTTCTCAACATAAAGTAGCAAAGAACTTTTGCTTTTCATCATCTACAGTACATAATAACATTAAACGATTCAGAGAATCTGGAGAAATCTCTGTATGTAAGAGACAAGGCCAAAAATCAACATAGGCTGGCTGTGATCTTTGGGCCCTCAGGCAGCACTGTATTAAAAACAAACATGATTCTGTAGAGAAAATCACTGCATGGGCTCAGAAACACTTCTGAAAACCACTGCCTGTGAAAACGGTTCATCACTGCGTCCACAAATGCAAGTTAAAACTGTAAAATGCAAAAAAGAAACCGTATATAAACAGGATCCAGAAATGCTGCCACCTTCTCTGGGCCTGAGCTCATTTAAAACAGACAGAGATGAAATGGAAAAGTGTTGTCCAACGAATTAACATTTAAAATTCTTTTTGGAAATCGTGGACACTGTGTCCTCTGGGCTAAAGACCCCTCAGCTTGTTATCAGTGCACAGTTCAAAAGCTAGTATTCATGATGGTATAGGGGTGGCATTAGTGCACATGGCATGGGTAACTTGCACATCTGTGAAGGCACCATTAATGTTGTTGGCATCAAATTTATAATGGACATATATTTTTTAAAAAAGTAGTATTTTCCTTTAAAAATATGATTTACACGTATTGCATATCATTGCATTCTATTTTTATTTACATTCTGCACAGCGTCACAACTTTTTTGGAAATATGGTTGTACTTTACTCCAACGACCACATATGGAATGTTCTTATGTCCGTTTTCCCGAAGACTGCTAAAAATATAAAATAATGCCCTGTAATCCCTTAAACTTTAATGTTAGATAGTCTTATTTTTGTAGAGCAACAGCGCTCTAAATTGTTCTGGCTCTCTGGACCTCCACCGCGGGCGAGCACCTAAGTCGGACATAAATTTGTGAGATTCAAGGGTTTGTACCTCCGGTTCCCTGACGGCTAGCAGCGCGATCCAGGGCTCATTGGAAAAGGTGAATCACGCTCTACTGAGATGTGGCGTTTGGCTTCGTCACAGATTTTTAAAGTCAGATTTTTAAAGTCGCTTGATGCAAAGCGTTCCTTTCTCCTAGGATTTTATTGATGACGTCATCAGCGATTAGTTGACATCAACTCAAACTTTCATCACTTTAAAAATTGGAAGTCAGGCAACCTCTACTACTCACCTTAAGAGTGACCACAGCCTGTTTCAGCTCTTGCAGCTTCTTCTCTTTCTCCTGGAGTCTCTGCTGGGATTTCCTCTGAACCTCCTTCAGCTGACGCTGATGAAAAATACATTATATGGATTTTAATTTACAAGGACAGCTGTAGAGTTGAAGCTCTCTCTTATTTTTAAATCTTCTATCTATCATGTGGCACTACAAAGGTGTAAAAAGGCTGGAGGATTGATGTTGGTTGGTCAAAGTCACTGAATGCATTGACTTGTGTAAAAATGACTGTATATTTTTTTAACTATAACTTATTATATTGAACTAGAATCATTATTCAGTTATTTGTCTTCAGACTTGTTAACTCTAAAACTCTAAAACGTATTATATAGCAACTATCACACTATCAAATATCATTTGATATATAATAATAAATATGAAACTAATATGTAACTCATGTAGTTACTGAAGCACAGGACCGCATTCGGGGCCATTTTATGATTAATTACTTGAAATGATCGACTGAAGTGACACTGTAACTCACTAATGCAATTAATTCTAGTTTAGCAATACAATAAACATAACTAACAAACATAAACTGATTCTACAAGACTTCTTTGTCTCACCTGTTTCTCGGTTCTCTCTGCTGCAGCTGCAACTGTATCATGACCTCTGTGTTCATCCATCGTACACAAATAACAGATGCAGCTTTGGTCAGTACGGCAATAGATCTCGATCAGTTTGTCATGTTGAGGGCAGATCTTCTCCTGTAGTCGTGTGGAGGCTTTGACCAGCTTGTGTTTAATCAAAGCTGGAATTTCCAGATGAGGTTCAAGATGAGTTTCACAAAAAGAGGCCAGACACATCAGACAAGACTTGATGGCTTTGAGTTTCCTCCCAGTGCAGAAATCACACTCCACATCTCCAGGTTCAGCGTAACAGTGAGCAGGAGGAGCAGCTTGGAGTTCTGTCTTCTTCACTTTCTCCAACATTTCAGCTATAAAATAGTTCCTGCGTAGAACAGGCCTCGGAGTGAAGGTCTCTCTGCACTGGGGGCAGCTGTAGACCCCCCTCTGATCCTCCTGATCCCAGCAGCCATTAATACACACCATACAGAAACTGTGTCCACAGGGAATAGTCACTGGGTCCTTCAGCAGATCCAGACAGACTGGACAGCTGAACTGGTCCTGATCTACTGAAATACTGGCCTCTGCCATTTTCCTGCACTCGCAGACTGAGAGAGAGAGAGAGAGAGAGAGAGAGAGAGAGAGAGAGAGAGAGAGAGAGAGAGAGAGAGAGAGAGAGAGAGAGAGACGCACTCTGAGATCAGTTTCGTTTTCTCTGAACTGAGTAGGAGGGACTTCCTGCTTCTGTGTTTGTTAATGAGTCATTGGCTGTGCTCAAAATAGCACGCTGAGCACTGTGTAGGCCAACTACTTACTACATTTGGGCCAATAACAGTATGTAAGTGGTGTGGTAGGCTATTTGGAGCACAGCCACAGAGAGAGAGAGGGCAGAGAGAGAGAGGGAAGGAGAAAGAGAGGAGAGAGAAGAAAGAAAGAGATTAATAAAGACAGAATTCTTTCCTGGGATTCTGGAAAGTGACGCGCTGTGGACCAGAGCCGTTAACGTAGCCTAATGGATTAAGTGGGCTCCAGCCTGTAAGAGTTAATCAGTGTGTATCTTCTGATCTACTGACTGACTCACAACTTGGACTCACCCTTGAATGACTCATGACTCCAAGGGTGGGTGGAACATTCAAGGGACTGAATATGATCTTCCTCGTGTGTGTGTGTGTCAGTAATATAATGATCAAATCTCTCCACAATAACTCCAACCTGAAAATGCAATAGTTGTAACAGTTACTACAATATGGTTAGAGAAAGAACCCTCTTCTCAATGATACAGGAGGCTCTATTAACACCAATCAGAAGTCCAACCATGGCCAGTTATGTCTACCAGGGTGTAGATATTGTGGTGTCCGACTACTGGCCGCATTGCTATAGGAGTGAAGGAGGCGTGGCCATGCAAAGGGACCATGCAAAGAGGCTCTGGGGAAGTGCCGCGCTTGGGGAGACAATGTTTCAGACGTGTGTTTGTGGTGTTTGTGTTAGTTTGTATTGGGCAGTGCGGTCAGTAGAGTCGGGTTGTGTCTTCCATGAAGTAGAATTGTGTGGCTTTTGGTGAACTGCCCCGCTATGCCGGCTTCTTTACTAGCACTGGGCAGTGCTATTTTCTCACTGCCTGTTCTAATAAGAGCAATGCCCCGTGTGTGCGATGTTCTCCACGTTTTACTCTGTGCTGACATCACAGTGTTCATGTTTTTGTATATAAACTGTTAAAATCTCATAAAATATTAGATGTTTTATTACTCAGAGCTACATAAAAGCTCACAATTTTTAGCTTTATCTAAACATCACAGTCATTAATATGTTATGGAACTCTCCATGTAAGTGATACGAGGATGAAGAGCACAATTAATGAAGAAGATTTATGTGTTTTAAGCACTCCTGCCTCACTTTTTGTCTCACTCTGTGCCCATAATATAGCTATTATCACCCCATGTTGTGTCTTCCTCCTTTCTTTCTTGGTGCTTACCATTAGAACACAAATTTTTATTTTATTTTATTTTTATAACATAAACACAGACCGAACCTCACCCTCACACCCTAAAGGCCAGAGTACACCGACGGGACAAACACTTACATTGTAATGTTTTCAGTTGTCTTTAAAATGTTCAGCAACCAAAACACAACTGCTTTTTCTAGCAGGAATAGCAGGTTTTCATGTTGCATTAGGAGGCTTTGGGGTAAACTGACCACTCCTTCAGCTGAGCTCACGCTAAAGCTAACACCAGAGCTACCCAGATCACAGAGGTCTCAGATCTGGATCCGCTTTTCCACAACCTTAGTGTCCACTGACATGGTAGAGGCCTGTTAGTGTGTGTTGAGCTGGGATGAGTGGACTCACTGTCCAATCAGAGATCATAGCTCATCTTTTGCACAGCTTGTGTTGGTCATCCTATAGTCCTTCATCAGTGGTCACAGGACGCTGTCGGGTGGATATTTTGGTTCTCAGTCCAGCAGCGACACTGAAGTGTTTAAAAACTCCAGCAGCACTGCTGTGTCTGATCCACTTGGACCAGCGCAACACACACCAACACACCACCACCACATCAGTGTTACTGCTGTGCTGAGAATGATCCACCACCAAAACTGCTCTGTGAGGGTCCATGGGGGTCCTAACCATTGAAGAACTCAATGTAGAGTTCATACAGCTTACTTTGTGTATCTAAAAAAGTCAAATAATGAAATAATTGATCATATAACCCAGATTATAGACAGATTATAGGTTACATTAATCAAAAAAGAAAAATTCTACAGGGATATTTACACTTTAAATGTGTTACCACAGACCATAAATTGGATACTATTTCAGGAAAACACAGAACACATCAGCATATTATAGTTATATCTATATATCTATCTGGGGATGTTGACATTTCGTCCATAGACGATCATTCGTTTTACAGTACAGTGTTTACTAATATGGTGATCAAGTGTCGTCAGTGTGTTTATAGTGACGTCATCAGCAACCTCTACAGCCCAAACCAGCCCTTTATATGACTGTATACAGCCATTAGTTTCTTACCGCTAAAACTTACTTGAGTGCTAATAGCTCCCCCTTGTGGAGAATCTTACAGGAAAAGACAATCCTGATAAAAAGGGCGTCTCTAAATACACACAAGTCCTCTTAATACAGACAACACACTGTTTATTAACAAACACAATGAGATTCATCTTATTGAAGCTGATTTCCTCTGAACACAACATGTGGTTTAGAAGACAAACAGTCCAAAAGGAAGAGATTAATCAGATTTGATTAGTTTAGATTAATAATTCTTTGGATTAAGATACAGATTACATTTTCACAGGTGATCAGTAATTTACACCAAAATACAGGACAACTCTGTCCTTTGCAGCATGTTTACATCACAACTAGAAAAGTATTTTCATCATTTCATTGGTTTGATGTAAATCGTTTATGAATCTACCTGAAAAGTATCCATCATATACAACAGACACTCATTTCAGATCACACAACCTCACAGTTCCACCAACAAACAGATCAACACCGACTCCAAACCCAGTGTAGAGCGGCTGAGTGAATGTGGTGTGGACTGTGTGTAGGAGGGTCATTGTGTCAGAGATGCTGTAGAAGGACAGAGTTCCTGCACTGTGATCCACATACACTCCTATTCTGGAGGATGATGGACCTGAGAGCTCAGTCTTAATGTTGTTGTGCCAGAAAGTGAGAGGAGAACACAACAGACTCCAGGACTGATTGTTGAATCCAAACCTGCATTCATTACTGTCTCCTTTCCTGCTGATCCCTTTATATGACACTGATATGAACACCCAACCTCTCCTTTCGACCTCCCAGTAACAGCGTCCACTCACACTCTCCTTACACAACACCTGAAACTCTGAATCAAATCTCTCTGGATGGTCAGAGTAACACTGCACTCCTCTTCTGTACTTCACCACTCTGTTCTGCTCAGACAGTCTGAGTCTATGATTTACAGTGTTGGGATCCAGAGTCAGTCGACAGAAATCTAAAATAATAAAAACACATTTCAGGTGTTTATTCACAGAATGAATTCATGATGAATAAAATATGCTTCTCAGTTGTTATTTCTACATTTCTATTTTCTTACAAAAATCCAAATACAATATAAATATAAAATATAAATGTAGAGTATTTTGATTGTTTAATGACCAACAAGGGAAAAATGCTGTGATCATATTTAAACCTCCAAACGTCATTTTGTCATCAGTGACCTAAAATGCTGCTTCTTCCTGGCTGTTTAAGGTTTATTCTGATTTAAAAGGAAGCATTAAATCAGGAAACTATACTGTCTAAATCAATATCTGTTTGTGTGTATGTATTGTGTTAGTGTGTGTGTGTTTGAGTGTGTGAGTGTGTATATGAATTCTCAGTTCTTACAGGACTTCTCTGAGTTTCTATCAAGTCTAATAACGCTTTAAAATAAAATAATAGTTGTTTGAGCTTTTAACATCCACTTTGACAATCCTCAAGAAGCACTAAGTAAGGCATTCATATCTATCACAGACTCCATAAGTTTCACCCAAATCATAAAGGGGCCCACACACTACCACAACCACACTCTAGACTTAATACTCACCTTTGGTGTAGACATAGATAACTTAGCCATTCTCCCCCAGAGCACAGCAGTCTCTGACCATTACTTAATCTCATACAAAATTCACTTTAGTGGTAATGTGCGTTCATCACCATGTTATCATGTTAAGCAGACAATATCTTCCTCCACAGCTGGTGGCTTTATTAGAAATCATCCACAATTATCAGCTTCTGTCAGCTGTCCATCTGATCCTACCGAATTAGATGTTATGACCAAGTGCTTAGAGGATACTTTTATAATCTAGATAGTGTGGTTCCATTAAAAAGTAAAATAGTAAGGCTGAAAAAACTCACCCCTTGGTATAATGACCACACTCGGGCTTTAAAACAGACCGCCAGACAACTAGAGCGAAAATGGCGCCTGACTAAGCTAGAAGTGTTCCAGTCCGCCTGGAAGGAGAGCCTTACAGACTATAGAAGAGCACTTGTTACAGCACACTCAGCTTATCTCTCCTCTCTCATAGAAAACAATAAGAATAATCATAGATTACTTTTCAGCACAATCTCTAAACTAACAGAGAACAAAACAGTTAGTGAACCCCAGATGCCACCAGCCTGTAGCAGCAATGATTTTATGAACTTCTTTAGTGATAAAATTGAAAAAATTAGGCAGAAAATTCAGAATACACAATTAAACTCCTCAAACCTGCTTCCCCATAATGCCAGCCTCAACCTTGAGAATAGTATGATCCCTGCAGAGAGGCTGGAATCATTTACCTTAATTCAAGAAAATGAACTAGTTAAAATAATTTCTTCCGCAAAATCATCTACTTGTATGTTAGATCCGATTCCTACAGGTTTACTCAAGGAAATTTTGCCAGAAATAACCAAGCCTATTCTCTCAATAATAAACTCCTCTCTTAGCCTTGGATACATCCCAAAATCTCTTAAACTAGCAGTAATTAGACCGCTGATTAAGAAAGCTAACCTTGATCCCTGTGAACTACCAAATTATAGACCCATCTCGAACCTCCCCTTTATATCTAAGATCATGGAAAAAGTTGTAGCAAAACAATTAAGTTCCTATTTGCACAGGAATCAAATACATGAAATATTTCAATCTGGTTTTAGGCCACATCATAGTACAGAAACAGCACTAGTAAAAACTGTAAATGATCTATTATTATTTTCTGACCAAGATCATGTGTCTCTGTTAGTCCTTCTCGATCTTAGTGCGGCATTTGACACAATAGACCACACTGTCTATCTTACTAGATAGACTAGAAAACCTTGTAGGGGTAACAGGAACAGCTCTTTCCTGGTTCCGGTCCTACCTCACTGATCGGTATCAGTTTGTTAATTTAAACAGTGAATCATCTGTTCTCACAAAAGTAAAGTATGGTGTTCCACAAGGCTCTGTTTTAGGACCTGTATTATTCACATTATATATGCCACCACTGGGCACCATTATCAGTAGACACAGCATAAATTTCCACTGTTATGCCGATGACACTCAGTTATATTTAGCAAGTGAAACGGATGATAAAATTAAACTTGGCAAGATTGAAGACTGTTTAAAAGACGTAAAAGACTGGATGTTGAGTAATTTTCTCCTTCTTAACTCGGATAAAACAGAGGTTCTGCTTCTTGGTCCAAAAGCAGCCAGAAACAAACTGTCTGATTTTACACTTAACAATTTCTCAGTAGCATCAAGTTCACCTGTAAAAAACCTTGGTGTCATTATAGACCCTGATCTGTCCTTCGACGCACACATAACTAATATTACTAGAACAGCCTTCCTGCATCTCCGCAATATTGCTAAATTGAGAAATGCATTCTCTCTACAGGATGCAGAGAAGTTAGTTCATGCATTTATTACTTCAAGGCTAGATTACTGTAATGCCCTGCTGGCTGGATGTCCCAGCAAAAGCCTTAACAAGCTTCAGCTGGTCCAGAACGCTGCAGCCAGAGTTCTTACTAGAACCAGAAAGTTTGACCATATCAGCCCAGTTTTATCAACCCTACACTGGTTGCCATTTAAATTTCACATTGATTATAAAATTCGCTTACTGACCTATAAAGCTCTAAATGGACTCGCCCCTCAGTACCTGAGTGAACTTCTCTCTCACTATGAATCATCACAAGGTGCTGCTCACTATTAGTACCTAGAATTAATGAAGCTACATCAGGGGGGAGAGCTTCTCATACAAAGCCCCCCGGCTTTGGAATAATCTTCCTGTTAATGTTCGGGACTCAGACACGGCCTCAGTGTTTAAGTCTAGGCTAAAAACGTACTTGTATAGTCAAGCCTTTGGTAATTAGTTTTCCCTGTCAGTTCTATACCTGCCAGAGTCTCCGCTGCTCTGCTAACACTAATCTGTGACCAGTCACCCATTACAGAACTGACACCCATTACAGAACTGACACCCATTACAGAACTGACTCTCTGTGTGTTTTTCCTTTCTTTCCTTTGCGGAGTTGAACAGCTGCCCATCCTGTGCATCTGATGCTGCCTCTTCTGCCTTGATCGGGTGCCACTGCTGCCGGCCCTCTGGACCAGCTTGACCATCATTGAGCTTCATGCTGTACAACACCGTGCAAACCTCACCCTCACAACCTGACCCCACTGATGCCGCTGCTGCTGCATAATTTAAACTAATCAAATTAATCAATGCTCCACCTGTTTTCCCTGTTTTTTTACTAACAATGTTTACTATCCGGTGTCGACCAGAGGAGGATGGGTTCCCCTTCTGAGTCTTGGTTCCTCTCAAGGTTTCTTCCTGTTTCTCTTAGGGAGTTTTTCCTTGCCACTGTTGCCACTGGCGACGCTCATGGGGGCTTGGACCCGGATTTCTTTTTGTAATGATTTTTATTTTTATTTTTTTTTTGTTTTGTAAAGCTGCTTTGTGACACCCGTTGTAAACAGCGCTATATAAATAAACTTTGCTTGCGTGCTGTGTGTGTGTATATTTGTACGTGTGAGTGAGTGTGAGTGTATGTATCTGTGTGTGTATCTGTGTGTGTGTCTGTGTGTGTGTGTGTGTGTATATGTATATCTGTGTGTGTGTATCTGGATGTGTGAGTGTGTGTGTGTGAGTGTGTGTGTGTGTGTGTGTGTGTGTGTGTGTGTGTATCTGGATATGTGAGTGTGTGTGTGTGAGTGTGTGTGTGTGTGTGTGTGTGTGTGAGTGTGTGTGTGTGTGTGTGTGTGTGTTCATACACTGTAGAAAATCTCTGGTTTCTGGCTCTGAGGATAAGATGGTCTGAACTGCTGCAGCTGTGGAGACACACAAACACACTGATTTAACAGAATGAAGGAGATTAAAATGATGTTTAAAGTGAGATAAAATGTGTCATTTGCAGCAGAAGCTCCTCTTACCATGTGGAGAGACTTTACTGAACTCCTCCTTGCAGAATTCCTCTAGTCTCTCTTTCAGATCAGAGAGAGATTTCCTCACTCCATCAAATGAGGGATGTTGATGGACAGTGATGCTGGAGGAGTCCTCACATCCAGAAGAGACACTCAGAGACTGGAAACTCTACAGAGACACAACAGAATGATGAAGGTCTATAAGAGTAAAAGATGATCTTATTATCTGTGATAATCGACAGAACAATCTGGATGCAGCAGTTTGAAAAATACTGGCTTATTCCTTTAATGAAGAACCATTTTAGAGCCTCTCTGAGGAGCAGGTTCCTCTGTAGGTGAGTGATGGTTACCTGGAGGAAGTGGATGTGATCCTCTGTGACTGAAAGCTGCTCCAGCTCAGTGTTTCTCCTCTTTAGATCATCAATCTCCTGCTGCAGGTTCTCCAGGAGTTCTCCAGTTCGTCTCAGCTGGTTCTTCTCCTGAGTTCTGATCAGCTCTGTTACCTCAGAGCGCTTTTTCTCAATGGAGCGGATCAGCTCAGTAAAGATCCTCTCACTGTCCTCCACTGCTGCCTGTGCAGAGCGCTGTTAGGACACAGACACACAAGATGGAGCTCCATTTAAACACCAGCTATCATTCACTCTCTCACTGGGACTCTAGATGACTGACTGTCCACATTGTGGCTGTGTAGGATCCCAAAGTGTCCAACACTGGACTCCTCACTGTCTGACCTGAGGAGAGTCTGAGTGAGCTGTGAAACAGCTGCTCCAGCAGATCTCTGCCCACTACTCACCTTAAGAGTGACCACAGCCTGTTTCAGCTCCCGCAGCTTCGTCTCTTTCTGCTGGAGTCTCTGCTGGAATTTCCTCTGAATCTTCTTCAGCTGAGACTAGAGGCAAAAATATCAACCAAACTAAAATTGCAGCATTTGAATAGTAATAGTAGCAAAAGACTTAAGGGTTCATATTGTTCTGTACAGTTCTGAGACTGGGTGCTCTTTATTAGTCTGTAGAGAGGCTAAAAGACGGGTGTCGGCTGGTGAAATGTTTATGGACTACAACTAGTTTTGCAGCATCGCTGAAAAAAAAGTAATCTACCACTTTCTTATCCACTTCATACAGGAATAAAGCACCAGTACAGAAACAGAATCAGCATGAAGTGATTCTAAAATATTTCTATTTCTCACCTGTTTCTCGGTTCTCTCTGCTACAGCTGCAACTGTATCGTGGCCTTTGTGGTCATGCATCGTACACAAATAACAGATGCAGCTTTGGTCAGTACGGCAGTAGATCTCAATCAGTTTGTCATGTTGAGAGCAGATCTTCTCCTGCAGTCGTGTGGAGGCTTTGACCAGCTTGTGCTTTTTCAAAGCAGGAACATCATAGTGAGGTTTAAGATGAGCTTCACAGTAAGACGCCATGCAGGCCAAACAGGACTCACTGGCTTTGCGTTTCCTCCCAGTGCAGAAATCACACTCCACATCTCCAGGTCCAGCGTAACAGTGAGCAGGAGGAGCAGCTTGGAGTTCTTTCTGCTTCACTTTCTCCACCACTTCAGCCAGCATGTTGTTTCTGCGTAGAACAGGCCTCGGAGTGAAGGTCTCTCTGCACTGGGGGCAGCTGTAGACCCCCTCTGATCCTCCTGATCCCAGTGTCCGTTAATACACACCATACAGTAACAGTGTCCACAGTGAATAGTCACTGGATCCTTCAGCAGATCCAGACAGACTGGACAGCTGAACTGGTCCTGATCTACTGAAATACTGGCCTCTGCCATTTTCCTGCACTCGCAGACTGAGAGGGAGAGAGAGAGAGAGAGAGAGAGACAGAGAGAGAGAGAGAGAGAGAGAGAGAGAGAGAGAGAGAGAGAGAGCAGCACTCTGAGATAAGTTTCGTTTCCTCTGAACAGAGTAGGAATGACTTCCTGCTTCTGTGTTTGTTAATGTGTCATAGACGGAGAGGGGGAGGGTGGAGAGAGAGAGAGAGAGAGAGAGAGAGAGAGTGAGAGAGAGAGAGAGGGAGAGAGAGGAGGGGGGGTGGAATACTGTCATCACAAAAAGCACATTATATATGCAATACACCAAAAAACAATGTAGTATAAATAAGATGAAACAGATTTGGTACAGTTCCTTTCATTTTCTTCTCATTTCTTAGTTTTTCAGAATGTATGAGTGGCCATGTATCACTAACCACTGTTATTAAATGCTAGCTAACGTTAGCTGACTATCAGGCACCACTTTCATGTTTAGTTCATGGCAAAATAGTAACATTTCCAAAAACAGTAGCATCTAAACACACTAATGTAACAGGTAGATTAACCTTGCTAACTTCATCTTATGTTGAAGGTTACAATTAACTCATATATTACTGTCTAATAAATTAATAGTGTACCTGATGTTTTTTGCCACCTTATAAAGGAACATTGTCTAATCTGGCTGCCCGCTAAATTCAGCTATATGATTTAGTTCGTTTTTCATACTGTGGCCTAAACCACATCATCAAGTCTGAGGCCTTAATGAGACCTGGATGTAGTTTGAGTGGGTTGAGAGAAGTTTTGTTGAAGTAGTTACAGAAAAGATTGAACTGATTACTGATCTCCATGTTTTCTAACGTTTTTATCAACATTAGCCTCACAGCTGCAGTGTTAAACTAAAAAAAAGCAAAAGCTGGACACCAAACACGTCTCAGCTGATCGACTAGCCCACATCAGAGGTCAGTGGCAAAGTTGTGCAAGTTTTGTTTTTCACCAGAGTTTGATTTTTCACCAAACTATTCTTTTAAGGATATATTTTAATTTATCTTATAGGTGTTAAGTAGCTTCTTGCACGATTACGCTATGTATTTTTTTTTCTGGGGGCCTCCAAAGAACATTTTAATGATTTCAACATGAAAATGATACGCTCTGAGAATAAAATACAGGGAAAAAGTATTTTCAGTAGAATCATTCAGTTTGTTTCTGTTCAGCAACTGTGCTAATTTGTCATGTCAAAATTGTACTGCTTTGCAGGTATTTGTACTTATTTGCTAAAAACCTATTATTTACCGTACCACAGTTAAAAGGTGAGTGTGTATGAAATTTGTCAGATGTCTTTTTTGAGATCTCTCCTAAACAATTAGACAAAAGCTTCACCATTCCAAAACCTCTGTCCATCATTTGTGTTGTATCTGCTAACAGGCTTATACTGGCTTTGTATTGTGCTTGGACCCCAATCATTGCTGCTTGTGATGTAATTTGTAGATGGTCACTTAGATCTCACTTGGAGCACAAATCAAAGTGTCCTACATTCATTTCTGATGAAAACAAAGTGGTAGTCGACTGTGTTGATCACAAACAAAGACACTTCTCACATATTAACCCTTTGCACCCACTGCTTAAACACTATTGCAGTAAATGCGATAATGAAACTATAAAACTCACAAAACATTGCTTTATTTTCATGTTTCAACACCCTTCTGTTCTACTGAGGTTCCATTTATTAGTTTCAGGAAGTTAGCTGAGTTAATATATTTGGACATATAAATTTGCTCTCTCCTGTAAAGTTTCCATTTTGGAGATATTTTCTTCAGAATTCTCCTCGATCACAGCAGGGATTTAAAATGAAAAACTCTTTAAACCTACTTGATTTACAACCCAGTCTCCAAAAGTTGGGATGCTGTGTGAAATGTAAGTAAAAACAAAATGCAAAGATGTGCAAATCATTTAAAACCTATATTTGATTTAAAATAGTACAAAGACAACATATCAAATGTGGAAATTGGGAAATTTTATTGCTTATTGAAAAATATTTGCCCATTTTGAAATTGATGCCAACAACACGTTCCAAAAATGTTGGGACAGGGACAACAAATGGCTGGTAAAGTTGTGTAATGCTAAAAAAACACCTGGTGGTTAACTGCAAACAGGTCAGTAACGTGATTGGGTATAAAGAGCATCCCAGAGAGGCTGAGTCTTTCAGAAGTAAAGGTGAGGAGGGTTCACCACTCTGTGAAAGACTGCACAAGCAAATAGTGCAACAATTCAAGAATAACGTTTCTCAACATAAAGTAGCAAAGAACTTTTGCTTTTCATCATCTACGGTACATAATAACATTAAAAGATGCAGAGAATCTGGAGAAATCTCTGTATTACAAATAATGTAAATTATTTATTAGTGTAGATTATACTGCATATGCATTATATGTTCATTTTGATCACATAACCTCACAGTTCCACCAACTCCACAACAACCACCAATATGGAACCCAGCGTAGAGCGGCTGAGTGAATGTGGTGTGGACTGTGTGTAGGAGGGTCATTGTGTCAGAGACGCTGTAGAAGGACAGAGTTCCTGCACTGTGATCCACATACACTCCTATTCTGGAAGATGATGGAGCTGAGAGCTCAGTCTTAATGTTGTTGTGCCAGAAAGAGAGAGTGTTAGAACACTGCAGCTTCCAGGACTGATTGTTGTGTCCAAACTTGCACATATTACCTGGTACTTTCCTGCTGATCCCTTTATATGACACTGATATGGACACCCCCATTACATCGTTGTCCCACTCGACCTCCCAGTAACAGCGTCCACTCACACTCTCCTTACACAACACCTGCCAACAAGAGTCAAATCTCTCTGGATGATCAGAGTAACGTTGTTCTCCCCTTCTGTACTTCACCACTCTGTTGTTCTGGGACAGGTCAAGATAACGATTTACTGTGTTGGGATCCAGAGTCAGCCGACAGAAATCTAAAAAGAAAAAGCATTTTAGGTTTTAATTCACAAAAAATCTAACTCCCAGTGTTTGTTCCCTTCTACATTTGTATAGCCCATATTTATCTGCTCTGTATTGAGCATCAAGGGAAACATATATCATATTTAACCCTTAAACATTTCCTGTGTTGTCAGTGACATGACACACTGCTTCTTTGTGGTTTAAAGGAATAGTTTGGCAGAAAATCAAATGTATGCAATGCTTCCCTTGTTCCAAATGTAGTTGCTCATCCAAGATATTTTTACTGTTCTAATTGTACTTCTTTTGCTTTAAATGGGTGCTACAAAGCTAATGTCGCTAACAAATACTAGAAGTCGATAGTCACCCAAAACCTTTTCCATAAATAGATAAATACATAATCAACTTGCTCAAACTGCATCCAGGTGTTCATCAGGGATGCGAAAAAAAAGAAAACAAATCAAATCATTTAGCATGATGTCATCGGTCACAACACATACACAGTGTTGCTTTAAAGTTTGTCAACCCTTGAGAATTTTCTGTATTTCTGCACAAATTTGACCTAAAACGTCATCAGATTTTCACACGTCCTAATAGTAGATAAAGAAAAGCAAATTAAACAAATGGGTCAAAAATATTAGACTAGGTCATTTATTTATTGAGGAAAATGATCCAATATTAAATATCTGTGATGGCAAAAGTATGTGAGCCTTTGCTTTCAGTATCTGGTGTGACCCTCTTGTGCAGCAATAACTGCAACTAAACGTTTCAGGTAACTGTTGATTAGTCCTGTAGATCGGCTTGGTGGAGGTTTAGCCCCTCTGTACAAAACAGCTTCAGCTCTGATATGTTGGTGGGTTTCATCCCATTAACTGCTGCTTCAGGTCCTTCCACTACATGATACTACCACCACCATGTTTCACAGATTTGTGCTGGAATGCAGTGTTTTTCTTTTTCCAAACATAACACCTCCTATTTAAACCAAATAGATCTATTTTGGTCTCCTCCGTCCACAAACATAGCCTTCTGGCTCGTCCATGTGATCTTTGGCAAACTGCGTACTGGCAGCAATGTTCTTTTTGGAGAGCAGTGGCTTTCTTCTTTCAACCCTGCCATGCACAACATTATTGTTCAGTGTTCTCCTGATGGTGAACTCATGAACATTAACATTAGCCACTGTGAGGCCTTTAGTTGCTTAGTTACCCTGGGCCCCTTTGTGACCTTGCAGACTATTACACGCCTTGCTCTTGGTGTGACCTTTGTTGGTTGACCACTTCTGGGGAACATAACGATGGTCTTAAATTTCCTCCATTTGTACACAGTCTGGATTGGTACAATTGTTGGAGTCCAAACTCTTTAGAGATGGTTTTGTAACCTTTTCCAGCCTGATGAGCATCAACAGCTCTTCTTCTGAGGTCCTCAGAAATCTGTGACAGATCCCTGTTCTTTAAATTATACAGGGTGGTCACTTACACCATCCCACTGATTGAAAACACCTGACTCTAATTTCACCTTCAAATTGTGCGCTAATGCTAAAGGTTCACATACTTTTGCCACTCACTGATATGCAATATTGGATCATTTACCTTAATAAATCGATGACCAAGTCTAATATTTTTGTTTCATTTGTTTAATTTGGTTCTCTTTGTCTACTTTTCAGATTTGTGTGAAAATCTGATTTTTAGGCCAAATTTATGCAGTAATATAGAAAATTCTAAAGGGTGCACAAACTTTCAAGCACCACTGCTTAAAATTTCAAAACCCCAAACTTAGAACACCTCCCCGCGTCCCTGACATCTTGACTAATCAGCTACATCTGTACATTTTTATGCAGAACCATTCCTTTAAAGTGGAATCTGATTCAAAAAGAACCTGCACCCACATTCAGAGCAAAAGATTCGACCATGCTTAAAACGGATCTATTACGCTTTTCCGGTTTTTCTCTTTCCTTTAGTGAGTGATGTAGCTTTTTGTGTTTGTAAACGGTCTGCAAAGTTATAAAGCTCAAAGTCCACACCAGAGGGAGAAACTCTCTCCCACAGAAACCACTTTCCTCAGCTTCCTGAAACGCCTCGTCGGAATTCCAGTCCTTCACTCTGTTACAAGGTGACATCATCTCGTAACACAGTCCTTACTAGCTGCCTGCAGGGGCAGGACTTGTAGCAGGATGCTGCTAATGCTTTAAACCTTTCTGGCATTGACCAATCAGAACAGAGTGGGCGAGCTGACCAATCGAAGCACACTAGGCTCATCGGGAGGCGGGGCTTAAAGACACAGGTGGTCTAACAGAGCACTGTAAACAGAGGGTGGATACAGATGTACGGTATGAGAAAAATAATGTGTTTTTGGAACATTAAAGCATGTAAATCTGTTCTAGTAGATCTGAAAAATAAAATTATGAAGTAAAATTGAGCATAATAGGTCCCCTTTAAAGAGAAGTACAAGTTAAAAGATAGACATGGGCATTTTTACCTGTCTGTCAAGGGTTAAATTTACAGTTCTGCTCATATGTTCACATAGCCTGGGTGAATTTGTGAGAAATTTACCATTATAAACTATATGAGTGGTCATACGGAACGCACACATCTTTTTAACCGCTTATCCTTCTGGGTCGTGGGAGCCTATCCCAGTCATTGGACGGAAAGCAGGACATACCCTGGACAGGTCACCAGTCCATCACAGGGCAGACAGACATATATACTCACTCACACCTAGGCGCAACCTGGGATCTCCAATTGGCCTGACTGCATGTGTCTGGACTGTGGGAGGAAACCCACACAGACACAGGGAGAATGCAAACTTCACACAGAAGGGACGCTGGCTGCCCGGCCGGGGAATCGAACCCAGACCCTTCTTGCTGCAAAGGCAACAGCGCTACCCTCTGCACCACCGTGCCGCCCCATAAGGAACACTTTTTGTCGTGTTTAGTAATAGTGCTCAGATTAAGGTGTTTATCATCATGGAACCAACTTCTAAGGCTGGAGGTGTGTCTGCAGATTTCTTAAAAAATTAAAAGTGAGTGTCCTGAAAGCAAAGAAAGCTGCAATAAAGGTACGTAGTGACACACTAATACTGAAAAAATGTACTATGTTCGGTTGTAGAGTCTAGTGTGTGTGTGTGTGTGTGTGTGTGTGTGTGTGTGTTTGTTGTTCATACACTGTAGAAAATCTTCTCTGGTTTTTGGCTCTGAGGATAAGATGGTCTGAAGTGCTGCAGCTGTGGAGACACACAAACACACTGATTTAACAGAGCGAATGAAGGAGACAGTTAATAATATTAAATGTGTTGTGTGAAGACACAACTCCAGCATTATAACTGACATGATGACCACAAAACGTGCCTCGTTGACCACCACAGTCATGTGGGATAACCATTTGAATATCTAGAAAAGTGAAACTTGTTTCAATGGATTACTGAATGATTCATGAAGTGTTTTATAATGCATATTCTGGCTTGATTGTTCATTTAAATACATGCCTTATTTAAACAAAATTTCAATGCATCTCAGCAGACGGATCAATATTAAAAGGCTGACGTTTGCTTGTCTTCTCCCCACTTGGTTCTATATGGTCACTCATTCAATCATTCATGCTCTTCCTGTTTTTCTCTCCCTCTCTGTGACTAAATATGTGTTTTCTGACTGTTAAAGGAGCTGAAACAGTTCCTAAGGTCCAAAATTGCAAGTGCACATGTGATGATTTCTTTAGTGTAGCTTCAGAAAAATTTGGCTCATTTTCACTTCGTTTCCAAACAAGCAAAGATCTCTGTGAGTGTATTGTGGTTTTCTTTAGTCTGTCACTGAAGCTCCTCTTACCATGTGGAGAGATTTTACTGAACTCCTCCTTGCAGAATTCCTCTAGTCTCTCTTTCAGATCAGAGAGAGATTTCCTCACTCCATCAAATGAGGGATGTTGATGGACAGTTATGCTGGAGGAGTCCTCACATCCAGAAGAGACACTCAGAGACTGGAAACTCTACAGAGATAATACAGAATGGAGAAAGACGAAGGAGGACAAGAGCATTAAATGTTCTCAAATCATACATACATCATCTAAACCGCTTATCCTTCTGGGTCGCGGTGGGGTGCTGGAGCCTATCCCAGCTGTCATTGGGCAGAAGGCAGGATACACCCTGGACAGGTCGCCAGTCCATCGCAGGGCAGACAGACATACACATTCATACCTAGGGGCAATTTTAGCACGTCCAATCGGCCTGATTGCATGTCTTTGGACTGTGGGAGGAAACCCACGCAGACACGGGGAGAACAGGAAAACTCCACACAGAAATGACCCTGGTCGCCCTGCCGGGAATTGAACCCAGGCCTTTCTTGCTGTGAGGCGACAGCGCTACCCACTGCGCCACCGTGCCGCCATGTTCTCAAATCATGTTACACCAAAAATAACCTTAAAATTTTAGAGCCTCTCTGAGGAGCAGGTTCCTCTGTAGCATTGTTACCTGGAGGAAGTGGATGTGATCCTCTGTGACTGAAAGCTGCTCCAGCTCAGTGTTTCTCCTCTTTAGATCATCAATCTCCTGCTGCAGGTTCTCCAGGAGTTCTTCAGTTTGTCTCAGCTGGTTCTTCTCCTGAGTTCTGATCAGCTCTGTTACCTCAGAGCGCTTTTTCTCAATGGAGCAGATCAGCTGAGTAAAGATCCTCTCACTGTCCTCCACTGCTGCCTGTGCAGAGCGCTGTTAGGACACAGACACACAAGATGGAGCTCCATTTAAACACCAGCTATCATTCACTCTCTCACTGGGACTCTAGATGACTGACTGTCCACATTGTGGCTGTGTAGGATCCCTAAGTGTCCAACACTGGACTCCTCACTGTCTGACTGGAGGAGAGTCTGAGTGAGCTGTGAAACAGCTGCTCCAGCAGATCTCTGCCCACTACTCACCTTAAGAGTGACCACAGCCTGTTTCAGCTCCTGCAGCTTCTTCTCTTTCTGCTGGAGTCTCTGCTGGGATTTCCTCTGAATCTTCTTCAGCTCAGACTAAAGGCAAAACAATGTATTCAGGTAACTGGGGTCAATGGATGTATTAGTGGCTACTGAAATTTCAGTCTTGCTCAACAAAGTGTGGACTTTGAAACTATAAAGCTGTAAAAAGTTTCAAAGATGGGCGCTGGCTGATTAAAGTTTATCATTATAGTCGTGTTACAATCCTCACTTTCAAGACTTTTACTTGTACACCATTAAAACAGATTCCATAAATTCACCCCGTCAACACAGCGTAATTATTCCTATCACTGTTTCTTTTCTGAGATCTGAATTATAACAAGAAATTGATTCATTTTTCAAGCCCTAACCTGTTTCTTGGTTCTCTCTGCTGCAGCTGCAACTGTATCGTGGCCTTTGTGTTCATGCATTGTACACAAATAACAGATGCAGCTTTGGTCAGTACGGCAGTAGATCTTGACCACTTCATCATGTTGAGAGCAGATCTTCTCCTGCAGTCGTGTGGAGGCTTTGACCAGCTTGTGTTTGATCAAGGCTGGAATTTCCAGATGAGGTTTAAGATGAGTTTCACAGAGAGACGCTACACACACCAAACAGGACTTGACGGCTTTGAGTTTTCTCCCAGTGCAGAAATCACACTCCACATCTCCAGGTCCAGCGTAACAGTGAGCAGGAGGAGCAGCTTGGAGTTCTGTCTTCTTCACTTTCTCCAACACTTCAGCCAGCATGTTGTTCCTGCGTAGAACAGGCCTCGGAGTGAAGGTCTCTCTGCACTGGGGGCAGCTGTAGACCCCCCTCTGATCCTCCTGATCCCAGCAGCCATTAATACACACCATACAGAAACTGTGTCCACAGTGAATAGCCACTGGATCCTTCAGCAGATCCAGACAGACTGGACAGCTGAACTGGTCCTGATCTACTGAAATACTGGCCTCTGCCATTTTCCTGCACTCGCAGACTGAGAGAGAGAGAAAGAGAGAGAGACAGAGAGAGAGAGACGCACTCTGAGATCAGTTTCGTTTTCTCTGAACTGAGTAGGAGGGACTTCCTGCTTCTGTGTTTGTTAATGAGTCATTGGCTGTGCTCAAAATAGCACGCTGAGCACTGTGTAGGCCAACTACTTACTACATTTGGGCCAATAACAGTATGTAAGTGGTGTGGTAGCTATTTGGAGCACAGCCACAGAGAGAGAGAGGGCAGAGAGAGAGGGAAGGAGAAAGAGAGGAGAGAGAAGAAAGAAAGAGATTAATGAAGACAGAATTCTTTCCTGGGATTCTGGAAAGTGACGCGCTGTGGACCAGAGCCGTTAACGTAGCCTAATGGATTAAATGGGCTCCAACCTGTAAGAGTTAATCAGTGTGTATCTTCTGATCTACTGACTGACTCACAACTCGACTCGGACTCACCCTTGAATGACTCATGACTCCAAGGGTGGGTGGAACATTCAAGGGATTAAATATGATCTTCCTTGTGTGTGTGTGTGTCAGTAATATAATGATCAAATCTCTCCACAATAACTCCAACCTGAAAATGCAATAGTTGTAACAGTTACTACAATATGGTTAGAGAAAGAACCTTCTTCTCAATGATACAGGAGGCTCTATTAACACTAATCAGAAGTCCAACCATGGTCAGTTATGTCTACCAGGGTGTAGATATTGTGGTGTCCGACTACTGGCCGCATTGCTATAGGAGTGCAGGAGGCGTGGCCATGCAAAGGAACCATGCGAAGAGGCTCTCAGGAAGTGCCGCGCTTGGGGAGACAATGTGTTAATGTTGTTGTTTCTCAGTTTCAGACGTGTGTTTGTGGTGTTTGTGTTAGTTTGTATTGGGCAGTGCGGTCAGTAGAGTGGGGTTGTGCCTTCCATGAAGTAGAATTGTGTGGCTTTTGGTGAACTGCCCCGCTATCCCAGCTTGTTTGTTAGCATTGGGCAGTGCTGTCTTCTGACTGCCTGTTCTAATAAGAGCAATGGCCCACGTGTGCGATGTCTCCCACGTTTTACTTTATGCTGACGTCACAGTGTTCATGCTTTTATATATAAACTATTAAAATTTCATGAAATGTTAGATGTTTTATTACTCAGAGCTACATAAAAGCTCACAATTTTTAGCTTTATCTAAACGTCACAGTCATTAATATGTTATGGAACTCTCCATGTAAGTGATACGAGGATGAAGAGCACAATTAATGAAGAAGATTTATGTGTTTTAAGCACTCCTGCCTCACTTTTTGTCTCACTCTGTGCCCATAATATAGCTATTACCACCCCATGTTGTGTCTTCCTCCTTGCTTTCTTGGTGCTTACCATTAGAACACAAATTTTTATTTTATTTTTATAACATGAACACAGACCGAACATCACCCTCACGCCCTAAAGGCCAGAGTACACCGACGGGACAAACACTTACATTGTAATGTTTTCAGTTGTCTTTAAAATGTTCAGCAACCAAAACACAACTGCTTTTTCTAGCAGGAACAGCAGGTTTTCATGTTGCATTAGGAGGCTTTGGGGTAAACTGACCACTCCTTCAGCTGAGCTCACGCTAAAGCTAACACCAGAGCTACCCAGATCACAGAGGTCTCAGATCTGGATCCGCTTTTCCACAGCCTTAGTGTCCACTGACATGGTAGAGGCATGTTAGTGTGTGTTGAGCTGGGATGAGTGGACTCACTGTCCAATCAGAGATCATAGCTCATCTTTTGCACAGCTTGTGTTGGTCATCCTATAGTCCTTCATCAGGGGTCACAGGACGCTGTCGGGTGGATATTTTGGTTCTCAGTCCAGCAGTGACACTGAAGTGTTTAAAAACTCCAGCAGCACTGCTGTGTCTGATCCACTTGGACCAGCGCAACACACACCAACACACCACCACCACATCAGTGTTACTGCTGTGCTGAGAATGATCCACCACCAAAACTGCTCTGTGAGGGTCCATGGGGGTCCTAACCATTGAAGAACTCAATGTAGAGCTCATACAGCTTACTTTGGATATTTAAAAAAGTCAAATAATGAAATAATGGATCACATAACCCAGATTATAGACAGATTATAGGTTACATTAATCAAAAAAGAAAAATTCTACAGGGATATTTACACTTTAAATGTGTTACCACAAACCATAAATTGGATACTGTTTCAGGAAAACTCAGAACACATCAGCATATTATAGTTATATCTGTATTTTTGGGGATGTTGACATTTCGTCCATAGACAATCATTCGTTTTACAGTACAGTGGTTATTAATATGGTGATCAAGTGTCTTCAGTGTGTTTATAGTGACATCATCAGCAACCTCTACAGCCCAAACCAGCCCTTTATATGACTGTATACAGCCATTAGTTTCTTACCGCTAAAACTTACTTGAGTGCTAATAGCTCCCCCTTGTGGAGAATCGTACAGGAAAAGACAATCCTGATAAAAAGGGCGTCTCTAAATACACACAAGTCCTCTTAATACAGACAACACACTGTTTATTAACAAACACAATGAGATTCATCTTATTGAAGCTGATTTCCTCTGAACACAACATGTGGTTTAGAAGACAAACAGTCCAAAAGAAGAGTGTAATCAGATTTAGTTAATAATTCCTTGGATTAAGATACAGATTACATTTCACAGGTGATCAGTACAACTCTGCCCTTTGTAGTTTGATTACATCACAACTAGAAAAGGATTATCATTTGATTGGTTTGATGTAAATCATTTATGAATCTACCTGAAAAGTATCCATCATATACAACAGACACTCATTTCAGATCACACAACCTCACAGTTCCAATATCAAACCAGGGATCACCAACCCAGAACCCAGCGTAGAGCGGCTGAGTGAATGTGGTGTGGACTGTGTGTAGGAGGGTCATTGTGTCAGAGACGCTGTAGAAGGACAGAGTTCCTGCACTGTGATCCACATACACTCCTATTCTGGAGGATGATGGAGCTGAGAGCTCAGTCTTAATGCTGTTGTGCCAGAAAGTGAGAGTGTCAGAACAGTCCAGACTCCAGGACTGATTGTTGAATCCAAACCTGCTCTCATTACCCCGTCCTTTCCTGCTGATCCCTTTATATGACACTGATATGAACACCCAATCACTCCACTCGACCTCCCAGTAACAGCGTCCACTCACACTCTCCTTACACAACACCTGCCTCCAGTAGTCAAATCTCTCTGGATGGTCAGAGTAACGCTGCTCTCCTCCTCTGTGCTTCACCACTCTGTTCTGCTCAGACAGACTGAGTCTATGATGTACAGTGTTGGGATCCAGAGTCAGTCGACAGAAATCTAAAATAATGAATAAAGAAAAACGTTTTAGGTTTTTATTCAAAAATATACATAAACATAAACTGTCTGTAGTGAATAATGACGTTTTCTCTCCTCACACATTTCTGTATTTAACAGTTTAGAGGCGACACAATCTCCACCATTAATATACAAACATATTCATAGTTAAATAATACAATATTTATTTATGTGTGTGTGTGTCTGTGTGTGTGTGTGAGTGTGTGTGTGTATGTGTGTGTGAGTGTGTGTGTGTGTCTGTATGTGTGAGTGTGTGTGTGTGTGTTTGTGTGTGTGTGTGTTGTTCATACACTGTAGAAAATCTTCTCTGGTTTTTGGCTCTGAGGATAAGATGGTCTGAACTGCTGCAGCTGTGGAGACACACAAACACACTGATTGAACAGAATGAATGAAGGAAACTCAAACACTCGCTCAGAAAGACAGAAGCAGCTAAAAGACACACAGCACAGTCTCCATGTTTAAATCAGATCAGTTTGGGTTTCACACAGGATTCAGTTATTCTTCACATTTCATGGAGTTATTCCAGTTGAGGTAAAGATTTCTGTCCCTCTGTTTCCCAGCAGAAGCTCCTCTTACCATGTGGAGAGATTTTACTGAACTCCTCCTTGCAGAATTCCTCTAGTCTCTCTTTCAGATCAGAGAGAGATTTCCTCACTCCATCAAATGAGGGATGTTGATGGACAGTGATGCTGGAGGAGTCCTCACATCCAAAAGAGACACTCAGAGACTGGAAACTCTATGGAGAAAAAACAGAATTGAGAAAGATGAAGGAGGACGAGCATTTTCTTAAACCATGTTACACCAAAAATAACCTTAAGATTTCAGAGCCTCTCTGAGGAGCAGGTTCCTCTGTAGGTGAGTGATGGTTACCTGGAGGAAATGGATGTGATCCTCTGTGACTGAAAGCTGCTCCAGCTCAGTGTTTCTCCTCTTTAGATCATCAATCTCCTGCTGCAGTTTCTTCAGGAGTTCTCCAGTTTGTCTCAGCTGGTTCTTCTCCTGAGTTCTGATCAGCTCTGTTACCTCAGAGCGCGTTTTCTCAATGGAATGGATCAGCTCAGTAAAGATCCTCTCACTGTCCTCCACTGCTGCCTGTGCAGAGCGCTGTTAGGACACAGACACACAAGATGGAGCTCCATTTAAACACCAGCTATCAATCACTCTCTCACTGGGACTCTAGATGACTGACTGTCCACATTGTGGCTTTGTAGGATCCCAAAGTGTCCAACACTGGACTCCTCACTGTCTGACTGGAGGAGAGTCTAAATGAGCTGTGAAATAGCTGCTCCGGCAGATCTCTGCCCACTACTCACCTTAAGAGTGACCACAGCCTGTTTCAGCTCCTGCAGCTTCTTCTCTTTCTGCTGAAGTCTCTGCTGGAATTCCCTCTGAATCTTCTTCAGCTGAGACTAAAGGCAAAACAATGTGTTCAGGTAACTGGGGTCAATAGATGTATTAGTGGCTACTGAAATTTCAGTCTTGCCCAACAAAGTGTGGACTTTGAAACTATAAAGCTGTAAAAAGTTTCAAAGATGGGCGCTGACTGATCAAAGTTTATCATTATAGTCGTGTTACAATCCTCACTTTCAAGACTTTTACTTGTACACCATGAAAACAGATTCCATAAATTCACCCCGTCAACACAGCGTAATTATTCCTATCACTGTTTCTTTTCTGAGATCTGAATTATAACAAGAAATTGATTCAATTTTCAAGGTCTCACCTGTTTCTCGGTTCTCTCTGCTGCAGCCTCAACTGTATCGTGGCCTTTGTGGTCATGCATTGTACACAAATAACAGATGCAACTTTGGTCAGTACGGCAGTAGATCTCAATCAGTTTGTCATGTTGAGAGCAGATCTTCTCCTGCAGTCGTGTGGAGGCTTTGACCAGCTTGTGTTTGATCAAGGCTGGAATTTCCAGATGAGGTTTAAGATGAGTTTCACAGAGAGACGCTACACACACCAAACAGGACTTGATGGCTTTGCGTTTCCTCCCAGTGCAGAAATCACACTCCACATCTCCAGGTCCAGCGTAACAGTGAGCAGGAGGAGCAGCTTGGAGTTCTGTCTTCTTCACTTTCTCCAACACTTCAGCCAGCATGTTGTTCCTGCGTAGAACAGGCCTCAGAGTGAAGGTCTCTCTGCACTGGGGGCAGCTGTAGACCCCCCTCTGATCCTCCTGATCCCAGCAGCCATTAATACACACCATACAGAAACTGTGTCCACAGTGAATAGTCACTGGATCCTTGAGCAGATCCAGACAGACTGGACAGCTGAACTGGTCCTGATCTACTGAAATACTGGCCTCTGCCATTTTCCTGCACTCGCAGACTGAGAGAGAGAGAGAGAGAGAGAGAGAGAGAGAGCAGCACTCTGAGATCAGTTTCACTTTCCTTGAACAGATTTGGAGTGGTTTCTTGCTTCTATCTTTGTAAAAGTATAAAGTGTCATAGACAGAGAGGGGGAGGGGAGAGAGAGAGAGAGAGAAAGAGAGAGAGAGAGTGTAAACTGTAAAAGGAACTGTAAAATCTCCATTATAAGAAATTACACAAGCACATGTATCCATGATTTCTTCTATTCTCAACGGCAGTTGCCATGACGTCACAACAGTTCCTCTAGAAGGGGCTAAACTTCCGTGTAACGCTTTTCACAGAGCCTAATGACGATGCTATCGAACTGTCTCAAAAGCACAGGAACATTATGTGCTGTCAGAGGCTGTGCACGAACACAAAGGCAAGCACAGATCAGAATGTCAGTGTCCGAGGAAGACGAGGCCAAAAGGGCACGGCTAGCGGCGCTGAATTTAAAAAAAACGGGAAATATTCATTCCTTCCATTTTGTGATGAAACATAATAAATGCATAAGAGATAGATTCTGATGAACAAAACGAATGAAGAATGCACACCTGATGGTATTTTAACCTGGTCGGCCTACGAAATACTTCGCTACTGCAGTGCTAAACTAATAGACCATTATTGCTACTGTGGCAGCATAACCAGTTATGTTTCTCAGAGTAAATGCATCTTAGCCAGCTATGTAGTCTAGCAGCGGCGTGGCTACAAGATCTGCCCGGACCAGCGATGCAAGACCATCCTGCTGTCTCTACTATACCGTTGTTTTGAACCATAACCCATGCTGAGTAGTTAAGTTTCCTGACCGACTGGCCTGGCTGCGCCTCAGCTTTGAGAAATGTGAACTGTTCGCAATTGTAACACAGAACCCTTGCAGTTTTATCGCTGTGTAGATGATTATAAACTTCTGTGCTTTTATAATTTCTCAGCTCCTCACCGTCTACACCTTCAGAAAAAACGAAGGTAGTTGATAATGTCAACATACGTGACCACGTCTGGCCAGAGTTTCACATCATCAGCCCAGGCTTGGGATGGGTTCAGAAGATGAGGAAAAGACTGGGTGACACCATTTACAGTTCTTGTTTAACATTCTTGCCTATGATGCCAACGCGACACAACCGCCATCTTCTTGTATCCAAAAAGAAACCTAGCAAGCTACACAATTTAATAACAGGCTAATGATAAATCTCTTTAGCCTTGAAGCTAATCCACACGCTACCAGTTGTCAACAACAAACGCATACCGGAAGTCAAGCCCATTCTCGTTCCAAAGACGCACAAAGCGTAATGGTAAATGTTGTTGTCTAGGAAAACTGTGGATAACATATACATGTAGAACAATATACAATACATTATGAATAAAACATAATGAAGGAGGTGTGTTTTTCGTGAATTCGAGTGAATGTGGTGTGGACTGTGTGTTGGAGGGTGATTGTGTTAGAGATGCTGTAGATAAATCAGTGGTGGCTAAGAGGTTTTGGGTATAAAGCTTTATGGCAGAGACAAAATATAGATAAAAGTGCATAGTGTCCATAGTAGTTATGTCAACACACTAACGTCCAGGAACAGACTAACGTCCAGAGGAGTACAGTTTAAAACATTTAATTATTGCTCAAAAACAAACTGGATTCATAAAACTTTCAGTGCTGATGTTCATCTAAGAATTGAGAAAGTACGACCGTTAGCCAGTTTAACACCAGCTTACGCCAAAAACATAGCAGAAACAATGTTAGCTGGACTTTAACGGCAGGATTTCAGGTCAGATGAGGAGGCTTTGAGTGAAAGGGATCGCTCCTTTAGATGAGCTAATGCTAAAGCTAACACTAGAGATACCCAGACAGATGAAGACTCCAATCCAGATCTGCTTTTCCTCCGACAGATCCACGTAACCACAACCTCCACGCAGACTGGGCCTGATTTGTTCGCTGTGCACTGATTGGCCGCTGAATCTCACATGGAGGGAGGCTCTACTGAGGACACAGTTTACACACAAGGTCTATTATCAAATCTCTGTGATATCAGCACCTGAGTTATTTTACCAAGCTAACTTTCAATAACAAAGTTATTAAAAGCTAATTTAGTTAACTCACTAATGATCGTAACATTGGGCGTCAGTACATAACAGTATTATCGACAAATCTTGGAAAGACAGATATCTTCCTGACCTCCCTGTTCGTCCACTGAAAGAACTCATCGAGGGAGAAGAGAAACTGGAGGTGTACGCCATCAGTGGGGATCTCATACCTTTTGATGGCTGGGTTGTCATAACTGTAAACCTACCAGGAAATGAGGACCCCTCCTTGTCCATCACCGTCCCATTCTTGGTCAGCCGCCACCCTATTGAAAGGCCTCTGCTTGGGTTTAACATTGTTGAGGAGCTAATCCAAGGACAGCCAGAACGGCTGATACCAACCTTGATAAATCTTCTCTGCAACTCCATTTCAGTTTCAAGTGACAAAGCTCAGAACATAGTAAACTTTGTGCAGGCCAAGAAAATAAGTACACATCAAGGACGGGTGAAAACTGGCCAACATGAACTGACTATTCCTGCTGGACATGTAGCTTGGATAAAGTGCAAAGTTCCCCTGAGCCATGATTTGTCTGATCCTTTCGTGCTGTTCGAGCCAGATGAACACGCCATATTGATTGAAGAGCTAGATATGGGTGCAGGCTTGTTAGAAGTCCAGAAAAGTAAACCTCCATATGTAGAAGTGCCAGTAGGAAACAATACAAAACATATCACCTTGCCACGGAAAGCAACTGTTACGGGACGGCGGGGAGGCGGACCCAAGTGCAGAAATGGAAACAGAAAAAAATGGAAAAAATGAGTTTATTGTGACACTGGGTTGTGAGTCTGAAACATGCATATGAGGTGACCCAAAGCCAGGTTCGAACCGGCGATGTACTGATCGGCACTTCGTGGTGTTACCACTGCACCACTGAGGAGCACAGGTGACTACTGGCAATAACACCTCAAGGACGGGGGAAAAGAAAAGGCGGGAAAACGACAAACGGCAAACAAAAGAGACGCTGAGAGCAGCGTGCTCAAACAAAGGCTGAACTAGAGAGGCGAAAGGACAGATAATAGGAAAAACAAAAAACACTTCCACTCCAAAAACGAAGGGAAGGCAGACCTCTTTTCTTTTTCTTTTTTTTTCCTTTAAGAAGCTTTGGGACAGTTTCTTTTCTCAGCCCTCTTTTCTTTTCTTTTTTAGTTTTGGGGCAAATTCTCTTCTCAGCCCTCTTTTCTTTTTCTTTTTTAGTTTTGGGGCAGTTTCTTTTCTTTTCTTTTCTTTTCTTTTCTGACACTAAGTACCGTACCGGTCACCCCTCTACAAAGGTGTGACAAACACCACTGTTTGCCTTGACCTTAAGTAGAGGAGTCCGCAGGTGTGTCGCATTGGGCCTAATCAGCCCGCGGACTTCTGGGAATTGGAGTTCCCTGAAGTTATGGCCCTGTGCCGCCGTCGCCCTCTGCTGGCAGCTGGCGGCGCAGGCTGGACACCCTGCCGCCGTCGCCCTCTGCTGGCAGCAGGCGGCGCAGGCTGGACACCCTGCCGCCGTTGCCCTCTGCCGGCAGCAGGTGGGGCCGGCTGAACCCTTACAGCAAACATTGGTAGCATTCAGCCAATCAACAAAATTGTTGAAACGGACTCCCCTAATCGCCAACAGCTTGGCCTGGAGGACCACTGGGACATCATTTCACATGCAAACGTGAAGCCACCACTGTGGCACCCCCCAGTAGATTTGAACCACCTCAGTGACGAACAACAAGAAGTGGTCAAACAAATGCTCTACGAAGAGTCTGCAGCATTTGTTAAAGACGACAACGATATTGGGTTTATTCCCAGTCTGCAGATGACTTTGAGTCTCAAAGACAACATTCCTGTTCAAAGAGCATATTCTTCAATACCAAAACCCCTGTTTTGGGAAGTAAAAGATTACATTCAAGACCTCTTAGCTAAAGGGTGGATAGTGAGGTCGAAGACTTATTTGTGTGCATCTGCAAGAGGGATGGCTCACTTCGACTTTGCATAGATTATCGCCTGCTCAACCAGAAAACTGTTCCAGACAGACACCCGCTGCCTAGGATCCAAGACTTAATTGACACTCTAGGTGGACATTCTTGGTTTAGCATCCTGGACCAAGGCAAAGCTTACCACCAGGGTTTTATGGCCGAGGGGTCTAGACATGTTACTGCCTTTATAACACCATGGGGACTTTACGAATGGGCCCGGATCCCATTCGGGCTATCCAGCACTCCTGCGGCATTTCAAAGGAGCATGGAAGAGATGCTAGATTCACTCAGGGACGAGTGTTGTATTCCCTACTTGGATGATGTCCTTTGTTATGCAAAGACCTTTGAAGAACACGTAGAAGGGGTCAGCAATGTCTGAAGAGCACTCCAGCGGCACGGGGTAAAAGTGAGACCAGGAAAGTGTGAACTATTCTGCCAGGAAGTGAGGTATGTGAGCCGCCTATTATCTGCAGAGGGGGTGAGAATCGACCCAAAAGACCTTGAAGCTGTGCGGGCTCTGGGAGACAAGACCCCACAAATGGTTGGTGACATCAGGAGGCTGCTGGGATTCCTCAGGTACTACCGCAGCTACATTCAGGATTTTGCACGAGTTGCTAAGCCTCTATATGATCTGCTACAAGTGAAGTCTGAGATGACGTGGGGCCAGCCCACGCGAAGGAAAACTAAAGGGCCCCAGCTGCCATCCAGGACGGCAGTAAGCAGGGCGCGTGAACACCAAGCCGTTTTGGAACATTTTGGAATCATTGACATGCTTATGAACCCACCAGTTTTGGCATACCCTGATTTTGACTCCCCATTTGTACTCCACACAGATGCTTTGGAACAGGGCCTTGGGGCAGTCCTATACCAAGACCAAGGTGGAAAACTGAGAGTTATTGGATAGGGTTCCAAAACATTAACAACAGCAGAGCGAAATTGCAGGTTGCACAGTGGGAAATTGGAATTCCTCACGCTTAAGTGGGTGGTGTGCGAAAAGTTCAGAGATTATCTACACTATGCACCTCACTTCACGGTGTATACCGACAACAATCCTCTGACATATGTGATGAGCACAGCAAAACTGAACGCGGTCCGTCATCGCTGGGTTTGGGGAACTGTTCGACTTTCACTTTGACATAAAATACCGACCAGGGAAGTTGAATGTGGATGCTGACATTCTATCCCGCAGCCCACTTGACATCAAGGAGTTTATCGCAGGATGCAGCAAGGAGCTATCCCAGGACATTGTGCGTGCCACTTGGCAGGGGAGTGGAGCAGCCCAACAGAAGGATGTTGCCTGGATAGCCGCTCTTAACATAACTATGGATGACACCCGAGAGCCTTGTGTTCCCTTATCAACAATCAGCCACGATGAGCTAGTCAAGGCACAGCAAGAAGACCCAGTAATCAAGGAGATCTTGGCGCTTAAAGAAGTTGGCATAATATCACCTCGTGAGGCAAAAAGGGGGTTAGCTGGGGCAGCCAGAAAGCTTCTATATGAGTGGAATAAGCTAAATCTCGAAGAAGGACTTTGTACAGACAGACTAGTAGACAGAGACAACTTGTCCTACCGACAAAATACAAGCAGATAGTTCTAAAACACCTTCATGATGAAATGGGGCATGTTGGCACCGAGCAGGTAACGTGGCTTGCAAGGGAGAGATTCTACCGGCCGTTTATTAAGAGAGAAATTGAAGAGTATATCACCAGAAAGTGTCCTTGTATCAAACAAAAGAAACCTGTGACCCATGTCCGAGCACCAATGGGGAACATAACCTTGGCTTCCCCTTGGAACTCGTGCATCGACTACCTGCATCTTGAACCCAGCAAAGGAGGGTACGAATATATTTTGGTGGTAGTAGATCATTTCACCAGGTTTGCCCAGGTGTATCCTGCCAAGAACAAATCTGTGTGGACAGCAGCTGAACATATCTTCAACGATTTCATACCTCGTTTCGGATATCCGGCCAAGCTACACCATGACCAAGGTCATGAGTTCGAAAACGAGCGTTTCAAACCCTACGACAGGTGACTGGAGTCGGCCACTCGAGGACGTCCCCTTATCACCCGCAAGGCAACCCCACAGAGCGATTTAATCGGACACTGTTGCAGATGTTGCGAACACTTAGGGAGGAGCAAAAGGAAAGGTGGAAAGACCATCTTCAACAGGTTGTGCATGCATACAACTGCACCGGGCACGAATCCACGGGGTACTCACCATTCTTTCTTTTGTATAGGCCGCACCCCTGTCTCCCGGTGGACCTGCTATTTGGGCTGATGGGCGAAGAAGAAAATGTGTCACACCTGAGTTATGCAGAAAAATGGGCCAGGAGAGTGGCGGAGGTTCACCGTACAGCCTGTGAAAACAGTAACTGAGCAAGCACAAGAGGAAAGTCATATTATGACCAGAGGATGAATGAGGTAGTTTTGCACCCAGGCGACAGAGTCCTCGTAAGGAACCTGAGTGAGCGGGGAGGACCCGGCAAGTTAAGAGCATACTGGGAGAAGACTATTTACATAGTCAAAGAACAAGTGTCTGATAACCCTGTATACATAATCTACCCAGAAGCTGGAGACAGCCGTAAGACAAGAACTCTCCATCGGAATCTGCTCCTGCAAGTAAATGACCTACCTACAGAACAATGTCCAGTTAAGCGCACTGGTGGGAAACAATTGGAACCCAGAAACAGGAAAGCGAAAAGAGACGAAAGACCACAGACATATACTGAGGACACAAGTGCTTCAGATGATGAGGAAGAGCCAGCAGGTTACTGGTTCAGAGTACCAACCAGTCAAGAAGAGCAAAGACAAAACAATACTCACCAGAATGGTCCTACCGTTGATCCACAGTGCCCAGTCCAGGAAGAGCTCAGGAGGGTTCCAGTATCTGAAAGGGAAGAGAGACAGCTACAAACACCTGCAGGACATTCTCAAGCACCTGTAAAAGAAAAAGAATGGTTAACAGTATCTACAAGAGAAAAACAAAGACCAACGGAACATCAATCAGTAGTGGGAAACTTACCTGACTTGGAAGTCAGACCTGAAACTCCAAGTGAACCTGAAGAGCCTGAAGCTCTCAGGTGAATAGATACTGGCTGTGAGGTCAGACAGTCCACTAGAGATAGAAGGCCAAGGAAAATGCTTACATACCCAACACTAGGTCAGCCCTCAGTACCTCACCCTGCTATTAATTCAGCCATGATTTACAGCCTACCTACTAGACCTTGGTGGGGCACACTACACCCTGCACTATACCAGGCCCCCTGTCACAACCATTCACAAACTACTCGCCATATGTACACACACTGTACCTGTGTCCCTCATTAGGATACTGAAATAGGAATCAGCAGGGAAAAAAAGTACGCAAGACACTTTAGGAGAATATTAAGAGCAACTAGAAAAGTTGGGAATAGCTTTGTTATAGAGAGGGTTTTGTTTCATCTTGTTGGGGAGCGTGTGACACACTGTAGGTGTATTCACATTTATGTTAATTTTTTTATATATATGTAAATGTATATGTGCTTTATTTGACATGACATTTTCTTTATGTTAATGTATGGATAAGAATAACCCCTGCCATTAGGGGGCGCTGTAGCAGTGGCAGACGCCAGTTTGTGGCTTTGAGCAGTTCAGGGAAAACCTCTCAAATGCAATAGGCTCTATGCACGCTGTTGTTCCATCTTCCGAGTCAGCCAGCTCTTTCACTTCCGGCGCTCGTATCCAGCACATTGGCTAAGGCATTTTTCACTCGGTTGCTTCAAGACTTACCCGGGCTTATGGTCAACGACGTTGGTCGCATCGTGCCAAACACCAGCAACTAAGAGGGAGAAGAGTTTCAAACTACTTGGTTGAAGCTACATCCACATTTATGAAGGTAAGATCTGGCCGTGTAATCATAACCCTTATGATGTTTGTGTACTAGCAAACGCCAGCGTAGCGACACTGCTAACGTTCTGTGTCTGTGTGTCAGTCACTGCTAAAACTTTCCTAATGTTATTGTCGATCTCAGTTTTAAACAAGGATTCAAAGACAGCAGAGAAAACCATTAGGTCTGTGTGTTATAGATCAATGAGCGTAAGGGAAAGTTATCCTGCAGGTTCAGTGCAGGCTGGTTCGTGAGGCAGACAGGGTCCTGTGTTTCTGTGAATCATATCAATGCTGTGAATCCAATACTGCTAAAGGCTAACGTTACTTTAGTTCGAATTTCATATGATATCCTTCTTTTCCATTGTGTTATGTTGTGCTCCTTGTTATTTTAAATGAGTAAAGTGAGATTAATAATGATTTGGCAAGAATTTTAGCCTTTATACATTTAGTGCATATGAACTGTTATTTGTTTCATATTTGTTGTTTTTCAGATCTTCTCACTGTAGTCATGTGTTCTTCTTTATAATAAAAGCTGTTTGAACTAACTGAGCTAACAGAACGAACGGAACTAGGGAAAGTTAACCTGCAGGTTAAGTGCAGGCTGGTTCGTGAGACAGGTTCCTGTTCGTCAAATCAAGTTTCTGTCAATCTAATACTGCTAACCCTGTAATCTTTCTCCTTTATAACATAAGTTCACTCATTTATTGTTTAGAAATAACATTTTATTGTTTAACTGCACTTGCAGCACTTACAGTATGTATTGTAACAGATTTGTGTACAACAGATTGTGCTTCCCATCCTGTGCAGCTACAAAGCTGCCAGTGTACCTGTGTGGCAGGTATGGCTTTGTGCAACCATGTGGCAGCACTTTTGTTCCAGACTGCACATTATTCTGACCTGAAGCCCACCTCTGTTCCCCCAAAAACTGACCTTTCCTTTTTTTATTGTTATCTATACTTCCCTCGATGAACAGATTGAGATAGAACATACTTGAAAGTAAGCTTGATTAATTGTAAAAAGTGACAAATTCCATTTACTGTTTATCATAAATAGTAGTAATTAAAATATTGTATCATTTCATTCATTTATTAGAGCTCTTACATCAATGAAATGTTGCTGTTAGGCATTGCATTTCATAATTTTAAACATGCCTTGAGTTTTCATAATTTCAAAGTGGTATCCATATACAATTTAAACACATTGTTTTATTATTATTGTTGTGCAAATGTCATTTGTATATGTAACAATTTTATATAGGAAATGATTAACAGTCTAATAAAGAAACATGACTAGCATTGGAGTGTTTTTGTCGTCTTGTGTAAACTATGGTGACTGTTAGAGGAATGTAGGGGAGCAGGACTGACAGGTAGGTGGCCAAAAAATAATTAAATTGAATTTATTACAATAAATCAGTTTTCAATAATGAACAATATAAAACAGACTTAATGTAAGTATAAATAGATAATTTCTATTTGCAAGATTTACATTTTGTCTTCAAGACAATACACATCCTCTGATAGGCTTTTTTGGGGTTGGAGGTGGGGGGAGCCTAACACTTCTTCCATGTTCAAAAAAGCCCAGCAGACGATGTCACTTTAGATAACATCAGCTGACTAAATGTAAATGTAAATGCAATATATCACAGGTTCCCAACCCTGGTCCTTCAGGACCCCTGCCCTACAAATTTTAGTATTTTCTCTGTCAACCAACTTCGAGTGATGAAGGGCTTGTTAATCAGCTGATTCGTTGGATGATGTGTGTTGAGAGCAGGGGAAACACTAATAATACGTGCAGTACAGGGGGTCCTCCAGGACAAGGGTTGGGAACCAGTGTAATGTGTAAGTGCTATTCTGGCTTCTTTGCCCAAGCCTTTACAAGAGGCCCGTTTTCCTAGTTTGTCAGGAGACCTGCAGCAGTGTAGAGCTGATTAAGATGACCAAAAAGCCAGAGTGGAATCTCACTGTCAAAGAACGTGTGTTCTTTCACTCGGGGTAGGTGCTCCACATGCAGCCTGAGGTGTGCAATGGGCTGGGTTGTATCAGCCTCCTCGCTCCGTGTGTCAGCCTCCGCCATTAGCGTTCTCCTCTCCCAAACCTCCGCTCTTGAATGTGGACCAGAGAAATTGTTCCACTCAAACAACGTCAGAACAGCTCCCTTCCAGGCTCAAGAACATCCTCTTTTTTAAATTCGTGGGTGTGTGGACTGACGGTAAAGTTCTCCCTCCGGATAGTGACAATCCGTTTTCGCCTGGTTTCCGCACTGGGGGGAACATATGAAAACTAAGCACTTACTGGGGGCTTGACACAAAAGCACACAACAATGTTCAGCTGCAGTGCAACTTATTTTCCTGAGACATTATCGCCACTTAACTAAAATCACAGCAACAGTACGAATAGCGGAAGTGTTGTAGCTGGCTGAGATTTTCCCGGAATTACGTCAGCGCTCTGCATGGATATAGCCCATTGGGAGCTTGAGCAGAAAGCCACTGTCTCACCGTCTCCTTTCTTTATATATCCTGTCTCAGGTAGGGAAATGAAATAAGTTCACAAAAGCACTATATTTTGAGTTAAAAGGGACCTATAATAGGAAGAGGTTGTATGATGGTGAGAAACATTGAGTATGTGTAAATAATAGTACAATTTTCTGAAGTATGTGCCATCCAAAAACTGAAATGGACGCTCATTGCCTGGTTGTTCTTTTACCAAGTTTTAAAAACATTTCAGCTTATAATAGTTTATGGTGGTTCCGTGTGCTTTTGGAGAGACTAAGTGGATAAATTGGCAATGCTTAAAGGACTGTAAAGTTCATATTGCTAACGCTAAAAGGGATAATAGCTGTAATCTCTAATAAGTGTCCTGTTTGCCCTTATAAACAAGCTGTAGGCACTGCTAACCTTAGCCTGTTACTCCTTATAAACAAGCTGTAGGCACTGCTAACCTTAGCCTGTCGGCCCTTATAGATAAGCTGTAGGCTCCACTAGCATTAACCTCTGCTAGCTTTAGCCTGTTACTCCTTATAAACAAGCTGTAGGCACTGCTAACCTTAGCCTGTCAGCCCTTATAGATAAGCTGTAGGCTCCACTAGCATTAACCTCTGCTAGCTTTGGCCTGTTACTCCTTATAAACAAGCTGGAGCTCCGCTAGCCTTAACCTCTGCTAGCTTTAGCCTGTTACTCCTTATAAACAAGCTGTAGGCACTGCTAACCTTAGCCTGTCGGCCCTTATAGATAAGCTGTAGGCTCCACTAGCATTAACCTCTACTAGCTTTAGCCTGTTACTCCTTATAAACAAGCTGTAGGCACTGCTAACCTTAGCCTGTCGGCCCTTATAGATAAGCTGTAGGCTCCACTAGCATTAACCTCTGCTAGCTTTAGCCTGTTACTCCTTATAAACAAGCTGTAGGCACTGCTAACCTTAGCCTGTCGGCCCTTATAGATAAGCTGTAGGCTCCACTAGCATTAACCTCTGCTAGCTTTAGCCTGTTACTCCTTATAAACAAGCTGTAGGCACTGCTAACCTTAGCCTGTCGGCCCTTATAGATAAGCTGTAGGCTCCACTAGCATTAACCTCTGCTAGCTTTAGCCTGTTACTCCTTATAAACAAGCTGGAGCTCCGCTAGCCTTAACCTCTGCTAGCTTTAGCCTGACAGCCCTTATAAGCAAGCTATCGCCTCCACTAGCTTTAATCTCCATTTGCTTTAGCCAGTTGGCTGTTATAAGTAAGCCATAGCATCTGCTGCCATTAGCCTGTTGGCTTCTGTAGACAAGCTTTGAGCCTCTGCTAGCATTTAGCCATTTTGCATTGTCCAGTGAGCCTCAGTAAGTTACTGTTAGCATTTACTGACTGACCTGCAGCTTTAAACTAGTTTACACTGGCAGTTTGCCTTCATTGATGTAATACTCACCTGATTATGAAAAGAAAAGAAGTAATTTTAGTAATTGTGATGGTGTTTACTTTGTTTTACATTTAAACTAGTTTGGGTTCAGTATTTCGGTCAAGTCCAATGAATTAAGTGCAGTCACAGCTGAAAAGAGCTAATACAATGGGAATAGTATTGTGAACATAATGCTGAACGGAGCTTAAGGATCCACAATGAGCTGAGAGTGTTTATGTGAAGTATTGAGAAAGCTTTAAGTCTATTTTATGCGTCAGTTCATTGTACTAGAGTAATAAAGCTAAAGTGGTAAGAATATGTTGATTATAATGATATTTGTATAAGCTTCTACTGAGTGTTCATACACAAGATTTCCCTGTATACTTTTATATGAAGAGCTAAACTGTGAAATTGCACCAAGTACAAATGAAAGACCAAAGCCTTAGTCAAAGATTATTCAATAAAAAGAAAAAAAAATGCAATTGGAAGCTTGAACAGAAAGCCACTGTCTCACCGTCTCCTTTCTTTATATATCCTGTCTCAGGAAAACATAACTGTTGCCCCGCCTCACACTCTCTGGGGCGTGTAACACACAGCTTGTGTTGGTCATCCTCTAGTTCTTCATCAGTGGTCGCAGGACGCTGCCCACAGGACGCTGTTGGCTGGATGTTTTTGGTTGGTGGACTATTCTCAGTCCAGCAGTGACACTGAGGTGTTTAAAAACTCCAGCAGCACTGCTGTGTCTGATCCACTCAGACCAGCGCAACACACACTAACACACCACCACCATGTGAGTGTTACTGCTGTGCTGAGAATGATCCACCACCCAAATAGTACCTGCTCTGTGGGGGTCCATGGGGGTCCTAACCATTGAAGAACGCAAGAGTTCATACAGCTTATTTTGGGTATCTAAAAAGTCAAATAATGAAATAATGGATCATAAAACCCAGATTATAGATAGATGATAGATTATATTTATAAAAAGTAAATAAATTTTAACGTGGATATTTACACATTAAATGTGTTGCCACAAACCGTAAATTGGATACTGTTTCAGGAAAACACAGAACTCATCAGCATATTATAGTTATATCTGTATTTTGGGGACGTTGACATTTCGTCCATAGACGATCATTCATTTTACAGTACAGTGTTTACTAATATGGCGATCAAGTGTCTTCAGTGTGTTTATAATGATGTCATCAGCAACCTCTACAGCCCAAACCAGCCCTTTATATGACTGTGTACAGCCATTAGTTTCTTACCACTAAAACTTACTTGAGTGCTAATAGCTCCCCCTTGTGGAGAATCTTACAGGAAAAGACAATCCTGATAAAAAGGGTGTCTCTAAATACACACAAGTCCTCTTAATACAGACAACACACTGTTTATTAACAAACACAATGAGATTCATCTTATTGAAGCTGTTTTCCTCTGAACACAACACACGGTTTAGAAGAAAAACAGTCCAAAAGGAAGACAATAATCAGATTTGATTAGTTTAGATTAATAATTCTTTGGATTAAGATACAGATTACATTTTAACAGGTGATCAGTAATTTACACCAAAATACAGGACAACTCTGTCCTTTGCAGCATGTTTACATCACAACTAGAAAAGTATTTTGATAATTTCATTGGTTTGATGTAAATCATTTATGAATCTACCTGAAAAGTATCCATCATATACAACAGACACTCATTTCAGATCACATAATCTTACAGTTCCTGTACCAAACTCATCAACACCGACTCCAAACCCAGCGTAGAGCGGCTGAGTGAATGTGGTGTGGACTGTGTGTAGGAGGGTCATTGTGTCAGAGACGCTGTAGAAGGACAGAGATCCTGCACTGTGATCCACATACACTCCTATTCTGGAGGGTGATGGAGCTGAGAGCTCAGTCTTAATGTTGTTGTGCCAGAAGGAGAGAAAATTAGAACAGTCCAAACTCCAGGACTGATTGTTGCATCCAAACCTGCACTCATTACCCAGTCCTTTCCTGCTGATCCCTTCATATGACACTGATATGAACACCCAATCACTCCACTCGACCTCCCAGTAACAGCGTCCACTCACACTCTCCTTACACAACACCTGAGGCCAGTGCTCAAATCTCTCTGGATGGTCAGAGTAACGCTGCTCTCCTCCTCTGTGCTTCACCACTCTGTTCTGCTCAGACAGGCTGAGTTGATGATTTACAGTGTTGGGATCCAGAGTCAGTCGACAGAAATCTAAAATAATAAAAACACATTTCAGGTGTTTATTCACAGAATGAATTAACAATAAATAAAATATGCTTCTCAGTTGTTATTTCTACATTTCTATTTTGTTACAAAAATACAAATACAGTATAAATATAAAATACAAATGTAGAGTATTTTGATTGTTTATTGACCAACAAGGGAAAAATGCTGTGATCATATTTAAACCTCCAAACATCATTTTGTCATCAGTGACCTAAAAGGCTGCTTCTTACTGGCTGTTTAAGGTTTATTCTGATTTAAAAGGAAACATTAAATCAGGAAACTATACTGTCTAAATTAATATCTGTATGTGTGTGTGTGTGTGTGTGTGTGTGTTTATATCTGTGTGTGTGTATGTGTGAGATTATGTGTGAGTGTGTGTGTGTGTGTGTGTGTGTGTGTGTGTGTTGTACATACAGTGTAGAAAATCTTCTCTGGTTTTTGGCTCTGAGGATAAGATGGTCTGAACTGCTGCAGCTGTGGAGACACACAAACACACTGATTTAACAGAATGAATGAAGGAGATTAAAATGATGTTTAAAGTGGGATAAAATGTGTCATTTGCAGCAGAAGCTCCTCTTACCATGTGGAGAGACTTTACTGAACTCCTCCTTGCAGAATTCCTCTAGTCTCTCTTTCAGATCAGAGAGAGATTTCCTCACTCCATCAAATGAGGGATGTTGATGGACAGTGATGCTGGAGGAGTCCTCACATCCAGAAGAGACTCTCAGAGACTGGAAACTCTACAGAGACACAACAGAATGATGAAGGTCTATAAGAGTAAAAGATGATCTTATTGTCTGTGATAATCGACAGAACAATCTGGATGCAGCAGTTTGAAAATTACTGGCTTATTCTTTTAATGAAGAGCCATTTTAGAGCCTCTCTGAGGAGCAGGTTCCTCTGTAGGTGAGTGATGGTTACCTGGAGAAAATCGATGTGATCCTCTGTGACTGAAAGCTGCTCCAGCTCAGTGTTTCTCCTCTTTAGATCATCAATCTCCTGCTGCAGGTTCTCCAGGAGTTCTTCAGTTTGTCTCAGCTGGTTCTTCTCCTGAGTTCTGATCAGCTCTGTTACCTCAGAGCGCTTTTTCTCAATGGAGCGGATCAGCTCAGTAAAGATCCTCTCACTGTCCTCCACTGCTGCCTGTGCAGAGCGCTGTTAGGACACAGACACACAAGATGGAGCTCCATTTAAACACCAGCTATCATTCACTCTCTCACTGGGACTCTAGATGACTGACTGTCCACATTGTGGCTGTGTAGGATCCCAAAGTGTCCAACACTGGACTCCTCACTGTCTGACTGGAGGAGAGTCTGAGTGAGCTGTGAAACAGCTGCTCCAGCAGATCTCTGCCCACTACTCACCTTAAGAGTGACCACAGCCTGTTTCAGCTCCCGCAGCTTCGTCTCTTTCTGCTGGAGTCTCCGACTGAATTTCCTCTGAATCTTCTTCAGCTGAGACTAGAGGCAAAAATATCAACCAAACTAAAATTGCAGCATTTGAATAGTAATAGTAGCAAAAGACTTAAGGGTTCATATTGTTCTGTACAGTTCTGAGACTGTGTGCTCTGTATTAATCTGTAGAGAGGCTAAAAGACGGGTGTTGGCTGGCAAAATGTTTATGGACTACAACTAGTTTTGCAGCATCGCTGAAAAAAAAAGTAATCTACCACTTTCTTATCCACTTCATACAGGAATAAAGCACCAGTACAGAAACAGAATCAGCACGAAGTGCGATTCCCACTCGCTCAGAGCCCCAACGTATGGATAAAATTAAACTAATCTGTTCTATAACTATGTTTTGGTTTATTAATAAATCTAGTTGCTTGTTCTCATCATTAACGCAAAATAAAATAAAGTTCAGTCAAAAACAAAAGAAAGTTGAATAAAAGACTTGAGCCGTTGAGTTCTTTGTGAAGAAAGGAAAAGGCCCACTCTTCATTTATTGAGCTTCAGGGGGCAAGATGGCTCCCGGACAGCCAAATGCAATGCACAATACAGAAACATCATTTTTCATACCCTGTTTGGGGGCGATGAAGCAATCGCCCCCTCCCTCTCACCTTTTCTCATTTCACTTTGGTTCCCATTATTTCCTATTTTTACACTTCAGTTGGAAACCCTTATTTCCAACCGCACGTGTCCTTGATTTTTTAAAAACTTGCATGCTCAGCTATCCTAAGCTGCCCCCATCCTTTCATGGTTTTTAATTAAATTTTTATCTTTTTAAACTGGTTCCAACACTGATACTGTCTAGTTTCCTATCAGCTTTACCTCCCCTCTCACAGGCCAGCTTGTTCTTGCAACAAAGCACACTAGCACTAGAAGCTTCTGAACTTTAGGGACTCTCCATTGCGAAATCCCCTGACTTTCACACAGCATGGCCTTTGCTTAGTGAGAGCATTAATACACTTTTTGTCACTGAACTTTTAGTATATGATTATGGATTTCTTATTGATTATAATAGTAATATATTCATTATACCTCCACAACTGATTCTAAAATATATCTATTTCTCACCTGTTTCTCGGTTCTCTCTGCTGCAGCTGCAACTGTATTGTGGCCTTTGTGGTCATGCATCGTACACAAATAACAGATGCAGCTTTGGTCAGTACGGCAGTAGATCTCCATCAGTTTGTCATGTTGAAAGCAGATCTTCTCCTGTAGTCGTGTGGAGGCTTCGACCAGCTTGTGTTTGATCAAGGCTGGAATTTCCAGATGAGGTTTAAGATGAGTTTCACAAAGAGACGCCAGACATACCAAACATGACTTGACGGCTTTGAGTTTTCTCCCAGTGCAGAAATCACACTCCACATCTCCAGGTCCAGCGTAACAGTGAGCAGGAGGAGCAGCTTGGAGTTCTGGCTTCTTCATTTTCTCCAACATTTCAGCCATCATGTTGTTTCTGTGTAGAACAGGCCTCGGAGTGAAGGTCTCTCTGCACTGGGGGCAGCTGTAGACCCCCCTCTGATCCTCCTGATCCCAGCAGCCATTAATACACACCATACAGAAACTGTGTCCACAGTGAATAGTCACTGGATCCTTGAGCAGATCCAGACAGACTGGACAGCTGAACTGGCCCTGATCTACTG